>NW_017805625.1:3305187-3359207 GCF_001891065.2 Hippocampus comes | reverse complement strand
CCTTTTTTTTTTTTTTTTTTTTTTTTAATTCAACACCCCTCCTCATGCAGAGGAGTTGTTGTGTCTGGGTTGCTAGCAACATGTGGTCTATATCAACCCCGCCGCTGCCTCTCCTTCTTCTCGCTCACGCTCTCGCTTCTTCACACATACGCACGCACACACTTTCTCGTCCACAGGTCTGCTTCGTGGAGCGCCCGTCCTCCTTGAGAACGTCCAACTTTGAGGAAGTGGGGTGTCGTCCATTTGTGATTTAGGTCATAAAAGAGGCAGGGGATGGTAGGCTTCTCTGCGCTTTGTTTATTTGAAGCGGGAGCCATTACTGCTGTCTCTGGGGGCTGTATTTATACACAGACACAGACCAGACATGGGCTGACACAACTGGACTCCGCGCATGGTTTTGTCCCGGCATGTCAGA
The DNA here is from genome assembly GCF_001891065.2 of Hippocampus comes. Lineage (NCBI taxonomy): Eukaryota > Metazoa > Chordata > Actinopteri > Syngnathiformes > Syngnathidae > Hippocampus > Hippocampus comes. Next base: position 3,358,792 of record NW_017805625.1, on the reverse strand, counting down.
AAGTTCAAGAAAGAAGTGGCTTGCGGAGGAGGGGGTGGTGTTATCGTACGTGTACAACGTACAGTAAAGATAAACTGCTGTGATTTGTGTTGGCCTTAAAGAGGAAAGCCCGCTTCGAGAAGTCTTCATCAACGGGCCTCGGTGGGATGATTTTGGGCCGACGCAGCAGGCCAGTCAGTCCGTCGGTAATTTCACTCGTGAAAGATGTTGAGGCAGCCACCCGGTCTTAAAATAAGCAAACAGGTGCAGCTGCAGTTATGGGATGGAGCGTGGGTTGGGATGCTTGATGAACTTGATTCCCGACAGAAGACAGACACTTATCCGTGAATACTTTGGTGTCCGGGAGACTTTTAGTTTCGAGAAGTAGGATTTGTTTACATGATTTACAAGTTGAATTGTTGATAGTCCAGGTGTGCTGTAATAATTTTAAAAATTATTATAACTTCAGTTTTTCTTCTTGAGAAATGTACAATCGCAACAACATCTTTTTTTTAACCTTGCATATGATAACCATGGCTTAATAATACTATAATCCGCATAATTGAACAATACACTTCTTTTGGATTGTGTCAACTGGGAGCTTTCCTGTTTTGTGGCTCTGTCAGTAGGAAACAAAATATTCAAACACTCTTCTGAGGTAAAGTCAAACCACCAAAAATAATCCATTTGTTGAAACAAACAGACACCGCCAATTTAAATGTGTGTGATTTATTTATTTATTATTTTTTTAAGGATCTTTTGTAAAGGCAGAATTTTTAGGCGTCGCTCTGGTTTTGGACCTCATTATTGCGCGAGCGTACTTAATTTTATGACTTGTGTTTATGTGTGTTCTTGGGATCATTTTTGGGTGCTTATTGAGAACTAAAGTCATAAAAAGGCGAGTGCATCAATCACGAACCGTTGGGTCAGGCATACGTACACAATATGACCAAAAGTATTTTGCCAAATGATTCGAATCAGATGTCCTAATCACTTGGCCTGCCCACAGGTGTATAAAATCAAGCACCGAGGCACACGCGGACTGTTTTGACAAACATTTGTGGAGGAATGGGTGGCTCTCAGGAGATGAGTTGATTCCCGCGTGGAACCGCCATACGATGCCACCTGTGCAACAAATCCAATGGGGGAAATTTCCTCGCTCCTCAACCTTGCCGACAGCCTTCCTAGGAGAGTTGAAGCTGCAAAAGGTGGATCGACCCCATCTTGGAAGCCGATGGGTCCATACGATGCCACCTGTGCAACAAATCCAATGGGGAAATTTCCTCGCTCCCCAACCTTGCCGAAAGCCTTCCCAGGAGAGTTGAAGCTGCAAAAAGTGGACCTGATGATCTTGGAAGCCGATGGGGTCGGATTGGGATGGCGCTTAATGTGAGTCAAGGCAGGTGAGCAAATACTTTCGGAAATATCGTGGATTTTGCATATGACCCTCCAACATCCCTAAATGTGACGTTTGTGTGTATGTATGTGTGCGTGCGTGCGCCTGCAGCCTGGTTGCGACGACTCGGTGTGGTGTAAACTGGTCCCATGGCGTCTGTTGCCTGTCGGCCATTACTTCAAGGTTGCTGCGGCTTGTAAAAGCCTCGTTAACACAGTTTAAATTTATCCGTGTATTATTTTTATTACTCTGAAAACCTGACGTGCTTGAGAAAAAACAAGGCGGCCGCCGTCTCATGCCGTTGTATGCGCGGAGAGAGGAGGGGTGAGAGGGGCAGTTTTAATCAAGAAATCCATTCCACTTTGCTCACCCCTCTTTGCTGCTTCCTCCTCCTCCTACTCCTCCTCACCGTGGCGGGCTTGTGTGGAAACAGAAGTGCTAAATTACCCTGGAGCAGTCAGACAAAAACATCTTGTTGGGTTCTAAATTGCTTTGCATGCATGTTAATTGGAGAGAAATCCCTGCAGTGTATTTGTTTTTGCGTGTGCATCGCTACTGGATCTGTTTATGTAAGCGGGTGTGTGCGTGCGCGCGTGTGTGTGTTTGTGCGTGTGTGTGTGCGTGTGTGTTGGGCAGCGCTGGCGAGCTATTATAGCTGCGACGCCTTGCCGAGATTGGGAGGTTATCTGTTTTTGTTGGTTAATTGTGAAGCTGATAGTATCAAGGGGTCCGGGGCCAATTCAAGTGGGCTTTCAGCCAAATTACTTCAGTAATCGTCTGTGTTCAAGTCCCTGGGAGCCCTCACCAAGATACAGCCGGCGAAGCCCACCCCAAGTTCAGTGCAGAAGGCCAGATCGGACCCCCTGCTTTAGACAGCTTAGACTGTAATTGAAATGATTTTTTTTTTCACACATTATTGGATTGCTGACAGGGTTTCACCCAAAATTCCATTTGTGGTCAATTTTATCCTGTTTGTTTTTAATTAAGGCAGGCAGCTAATGAAGTCAGAGGGGATCTTAGCCAAATGATCAGAATTGCCTCCATGTTTCCCTGTTATCTTTTAACCAAGTAGGCTTTAGAATTGGAGCATGAAATTGTTTGAAACTAGGAGAGTAATTCGTTTGGATAGAGTGCACCAAAAAAAAAAAAAAATAGAGGCCAAATACAAGCAAAACAGGGCCTCGGATTTTGAAATCTATGCGCATCGAGTATGTCAAGAAATTTCACAGACGATGACCAGAGATTATTTATAGCGAGCTGATCATGGCACAGACATGAGAGGGGAATCATAGTGGCTTTGTTTACATGGACCGCAATAGCAACTACCGATGTTATTCGCGGCGTGTCTGTAGTTGATCACGGCCTCTTCCAATAATATTCCTGTTTACACGCGACAAAAGCATGAAAGTGAACTTCCACATGATCGAGATTATTTATAGCGAGCTGATCATGGCACAGACATGAGAGGGGAATCATAGTGGCTTTGTTTACATGGACCGCAATAGCAACTACCGATGTTATTCGCGGCGTGTCTGTATTTGCGAGTTGATCACGGCCTCTTTCAATAATATTCCTGTTTACACGCCGACAAAAGCATGAAAGTGAACTTTTTTTAGGAGCAACCCTCCCCAATTCTCCGGGCTTGGGACCGGCACTGGGGAACAGTGCACCCCCAGGGGAGGGCACTGCCCCCCAGCGGCTGGGTTCTTCTCACGCTTGCAACTAACGACAAAATAAAGTAAAACGCAGACTGTTGTGTTCCAAGGTCAAAAGGTCAAAAGAAGATACGTCAGCTTTTTATGATGTGATTTACAAGAAAAAAATGATAACTAGGGCTAGATGTTGCTGTAAAACACAATAATATACAGTATGTGTACCCTCTGAACCAGTGGTGTCAAAGTCAAGGCCCGGGGGCCAGAACTGGCCCGCCACACCATTTTGTGGCCCGCAAAAGCAAATAAAACATGGCAACTTCCATGATGCTTGCTAAAATATTATTTTAATATTTCTTGTTGGAAAACACCCCATTACAGTAACTTAAATAATAGTTGAATAAACCTTTATTGTTCTTTTGTGTGATTTCAGTCGCAATGGCCCTCCAAGGGAAATGGTAACGAAAATGTGGCCCGCGTCGAAAATGGGTCTGACACCACGGCTCTAAACTGTCTTCTGTGGCTCAACGGCGCACGGCTATGTCTCACAACTCTCACTGACATGAAATGGATCTGTCACATGTGTGTGTTGTCCAGCAGCGGCTACGTGTGTGCCCCTCCCTTTTCGATATTTATATCTCGAATGCTCAGATCTCCATGACGATACCATAACAATGTATCGCCCAGCCCTAGTTGATGTCACGTTGTTCTTTATTAACCGCAAATCCTAGCTCAGGCTGAATCATCAGCACCTCCGCACGGGTTGCTGTCAATCCCATTCCAATCGGCAGATCTTTTAGCAATCGATTTAGCGGCTCACGATGCCGTTTCCTCGTCCCAGCCTCCAGCACAAGGGCAGCGAGGATTAAGCATTTATGAGGTTTATTCAAGTTCTGTAGTTCAAATTTGACCCACGCAGACACCAGGGGGTTCCATAAAATGACCCAAATTGTTTCCGTGAAGCCTTCTGGTGTTCTTGCTGGACCACAGGCCAGGAATCCCCAGACAGTGACCTCATATCTCGCCCCGTATCCCTCACACATACACACACACACACCCGAGCACAATTCTCTCCTCCTTTCCTGGGGATTTACCAGTCAAAGTACACTGTGTTTGATTCAACATGTCACTCAAATCAAGCCGCTTCATGTTTCGCGTGCGTGTTTTTGTGACAAGTCGAGACAACACGTCACAGTCTTCTAGCAATCATTTAGTTTTTTTTTTTTGCTGTCACTTTGCCTCCATATGCGTGATGGAATATTCTGCCACACATCACAAACACATTGTGCGAAGCAGACAATCACACACACACACACACACACACACACACACACACGCACACATATATGCGGAGTACGTTGAGAAGCTGCGAGCATGAACACTTAACCCTGGAAAGATTCAATGATGGCGGATAAAAGAGTGATTTGTGTTCCGCTAAGGGGAAAATGAGTAATCCTATCATTCAGCGTGACATGCAACACAACACGCCACATCAGCCACAGGGAAACACACACACGCCTGCACACAACACTAAACACTGCCTATCAGGATGATAAAAGCGCTCCTCGCCCACGCCATAAAGTGTTTGATTTTTCTATTTTCCATGTCATGTATTTTCTCCTTACGCTGTGGTAAACCTTCCCATCCCTCCCACTTCCCTTCCGCAGGCATCACTCCTGACACAACAGCATACATGTCGGTGTCTTCATGTAAATATCTTAACTAATCTCTATAAATATATTTATGAGACTTAATACCTTCGTGCACTCATATTTAGCATACTGAGCATATAGTTTTACAGTCTCATGAATGCACACACACACACACACACACACACACACACACACACACACACACATAGAGGCACACATCTTACTCTGGGTCTAAGCCAATCCCTCGGTCTTTCCTTTTTCCTGTCAGGGCATTAATTCTTGCCCATATTTCCATCTGATTATGGTCCAGTTCTACCCGCAACTAATTGAACATTAAATATAAAGAAAGTTAATGAAAATGTCCTTTATCCCCTCCAAACTAGGCCTGAGAACGCATCTATTAACACAAATTAATCTGGCCCCGGCGCATGTTTCTGGGGAAAAAAGATACATGCATAGTTTGCTGCTCTCATCCAGGACCTAAATTACGAAACCTCTGTTAAAGCAGGACGGTCAGATAACAAATTACATGTTGCTTTTCTCAAATTTAATCCTTCTGGGAAGGATCCACAGCGAGAAAACGCTTTGGGCTACCGAGAACTGAACTGCGTGTGCTCGCGGTTTGCCCGAAAATTGGCAGCACAGGCTGCTACCGGTCAGAAAATGGCTCACTCCTTTTTTTTTTTAATTCATCATGAGGAAAAACAAACATTGAGTGATGACGAAATTGCCTCAGGCCGCTTGTCCACCAGGCGGTACAGTTCACTTAAGGTCACCACAATGCGCTTAAAATCAGGTAAACCTTGATCGGGCTTTTTCTTTTCACCACAGGGCGTGTCGATGGGTAGCTATGTGCCAAGGAGTCAATTTGGAATTTGCCAATTCATTAAGTGATGAAAATCCACTCGGTACCCGAGTACCACAAGAAACATGACCTAAAATGTCATGATTCACGTTATTGTTGGTTAGCAACCATTCGTTTTGTAACACGGATTTCTGCAAATTATACTGTTGGAGCTGCACCATCCGCCAACTTCTCTGCCGCTCGCATATTCGGGCATTGTCTCCAATGATAGCAAAAAGGCTGAAGTGACCCAATATGTCATTTACACTTCATACGATGAGCCCGATCAAAAATCAAACTTTCATCCGAAGTTATTGAATAAAACATATCGTGCCGAGTTAAAAAAGAAAAGTGCCGGCCGCCATTAAGCTTGACTCTGCAGTCAATTGTCTTGTTAGTTTTACTCCTCCTGTGCTCTTCTTCCCCTCGGAAAAGCTTCCTGTGCAGTCGGCTCTCCAGCAGCGCCGAAGACACCCGCTGAGCACATGGCCGATAGATAGTTGGATGCACGAGGCAAAAGGAGAAACCAATGAATGCGTGGATGTTTTTATTCAGATGAAAGGAATAAACGCAAAGGCGTTTATTTTGTCCATAATCCCACTAAAAAGCCTTCTCCATTCCCGCAACCCCCCTCTCGCTCCCCGAGGCTCCTCGTATTAGCATCTCTTCTGGACAGCGAGGGGTTAACTAACCCATTTAAGGGGAACCACCGAAAACAATACTCGGAACCCTGAAAGACAATGCCGATGCCTTTCTCCTCCATATTTGTAATTTAACATCAAAAGGCTCCTCTCCGAGCGACCTCTGAGAGCCAGCATCTCTTTAATGAAGCGCCCCACCCCCCTTAATCACATTCAAATTGGTTAGTGTTCAGAAAATAGAAATATGTATTAGATAGCAATAAATTTTCATCATTGGCTAAGCCTGCTTCTTAATTGTCCTGTCCCAAGGCTTGGGAATTTCATTGTTCGTTAGGTGCTTAAGTCCCCCATCTCATTCAGTCTCTCTGACATTACTGCTGAGGGCTCTAATGCCCAACTAATTTGAATGGGGATTTACATGATAGAGCAGGGAGCATTAAAATGTGGATGGGAGAGAAGAAAAAAGAGCAGGGGTGGGGAAAAGGGTGGGGTGGGGGGCGAATGGCTGCTTTCACTTAAAAAGTCACTTTGTTCAAAGTCAAATGACAGTGTTTAAAGATGCTCTATCGCCCCCTCCTCAGGATTTTGGACAGCGGTGCCAAGTTTAATGGTTCGTTATCTTAGCCCCTCTGCGTCTCGCTCTCCACTCGCTTACCCCGCTCGCTTTCTGATGCCAACCATGCTCCTTTGGCACCCTGCAGTTTCGGAATATACGTTGCTTTAGAGCGACTTTGAATTTTTTAAAGCACCTTTAATGCCCCCGTGCCGGCGGCAGTCAGGACCAGAGGTGTTGAGATATAAGCCGTCTGTTTGTACATCCGCACGTCTCACGCTAGTTATGGAAATATCTCGGGAAAAGCCCTAGATCGAATAAATGACCCAACCGACTAGAGGGACTCAGCAATTAAATATAAAAAGAAAAAAAAAAAAACACCTTTTGACATCTTTGTTGAAATTGTCAAAATCTGTTCCCATTTTGATTTTTAAGACACCACAGCACCTGAGTAAAAACCAATCAAAGACAGGAGGTGTGACTTACAAGGTGTCAATCATTTGGTGGGTACTCGTGGACACACCCCTGCAGCTTGACATGTTATCTTGTGCCCCAAGAGCTTTGCTTCAACCGTTGCGGAATATCACCCTCTGGAAAAAAATGATGTCCTTCCCGCATTTGCCAAAAACTAGCCATATGAATAGCACAAATACTTCTATTTCATCATAACACGATGTCACAACCTCATATTTACCACCACATTGAGACTTTTGTTTTCCCACGTTTTCACTTCTAAACACAGACTTCCCACCTAGAATTTCTCATAATTAGTGTAATCTTCTTTGACCCGGCTGTCACCTGTGATGAAAAGAGGTTGCGGAGGGTCGCAACTAATGAGAGAGAAGGCTTGACCTTAGACATGGAGTCATCCTTGAACAAGACACACAATAGCACAGCGAAATCTTGCAAAGAAGAATGGCTCATTACTTAATTACCCTCCAGTGTGGACAGCGGACTTTATTGTTTTGATTCGACACTTTGTTTTGGGAGTTTTGATGACTTGCATTTCAATTTGGTCGATTTTCACTTCCACCATTGAGCACGTGTTCGATGCTTTACGATTGTGTACAGATTTTGAGCAACCTCAGCTCTTCGTCCAGAACAATGCGGCTCAGGGCTTAATTTACTAAAGTCCCAAACACTAAATTGTGTGCTCACTGATTGCACACACCATTGGTAGTCATGTTGCATGATTGCTAAGATCCCAAATAGTGGAGCAAAATAGTTTCACATCGACTGGACACGCTGTTGGCAATAGGATTAAAAGTTGCGTCAACCGCCGTATTTCAAAAGAGGGTTTTGTGCTTCAGGACAGAGTGTTTTCTCCGTGGAAAATTTGGAACAGCAATGAAGTTCGAAGTGATGGAATTGGAAGTGTTAGTGGAAGTCAAACGGTTACATAAAAGAAATCAGTCCCGAATATTTTTGTGAAGGCCAGCAACCTCATAAAAGCCATGTTTCGGTTAATTCAACCAGCCCCGATTGTGTGTGAATTGGGATGCGAGCCCCCATCCTGCACCAGAGTGAATTTAAAACGTGTGACACACATGTGGCACACCTAAAACTGGACCCGGGAGAGGACAGAACCAATTGTAACAGTGCGCTGAATGATCCGGAGGCAAGGAAATGCAGAGTTGAAAGGAATATTGTCATATATATATAAAAGGATATGGCATGACTCCTTCTTGTGACTGACTCCAGGTCAACTCTAAAATAATTGTTGAATAGAAAATGTTTTTTCTGGCATTTCAAAAGTGTTTACATAAGTGGAAACATTCTCCCTGCTGACTCTCACCGGCCATAACATCAATTATTGAAAGCCGTAAAATGTCAGCCATTGCTCCAGTATGATAACTCACAATGACCATGCAAAAACAATCATATTTACATCTACTCCTACCACACTGTGCAACATGAATTGTGCGGCTGTACTGCCCACTTTGCAAACGTGAATGAGCCCAATTAGTAGGTCAGCTTCCACATCCGTTGACATCGACGATCAAGTTTACACCCGTTATTGCAAGTGCAACCCTTTCGTAAATCAGGTTCGAAGTGTCCTCGGTCAAAAGACGAGATTCACAGTACGAAGGGTTAACTCCGGTAATCACCTCTATTGATCTGTGTGTGTTAGAGGAAGAAAAATTCTGGTTCCAGAGCAGCCAGCCATGAATGGTTATTGATCCTATCATAAAGAGCCTCTGTCTCTTGAGTGTACGGCTCTTTAGGTAATCATTGATGCCTGTTGTTCTCTTTTTATGGCCCTCTGACCACTTCATATCTTACACCTGTCCTCCTCATTTTCCCTTTGGTATTTTTCAAACTAAGCGCAATCCAATAATCCCCAATACACTTCCCATTTACTGACTCCCAAAAAACTGGCACCTAGATTCGGCATTCTAGACGACTGCTGTAAATGATTTTCTTCACTCTGGCTGAGCTGCATGAGCTGGACTGCCACCATTGATAGCTTTCAGCTCCCCAACTTTATCAGTGTGATAAAGCTCTGGCAGAGCTTGCATTAGAAATAATCAGCCAATCTCCCCTTCAGTTTTGTGTCTAGGTGGGGAACGGTTGCCACATATTCTTTTCACTGGGACAAGACTGAGAACAGGATGACGATGCGATCCCACGATGTCTGTGTTTGATAACGAGCGCACGGAGAGGGTGAGAGAGTACAGCAACCCAATATCTGGCGGTCAAAATAAAAGTCAATTAGGTGCGTGTCCATTCTTGGTGTTAGTATTTGTTTTCGGGCACGTTTTCAACCTTTTAATGGTTTTCTCGCAAAGGTGGAGAGCACTTAAACCGAGCGGTTATGCACTGCTGTCACGCCACCTAACGCCCACTCGTCACCATTGGGAAGCACATGCACACATGCGAGCGCACACATCCTTAAACTGGCATGCAAACGTGAAGCAAAGTATATTTTTAATATGCGCACACGCGGTCTTATACAAATAGCATGCCGATACACGCGCACGCACACACCTTGGCTCACTAGGTGCACACGCACAAAGACACAGACAAATGAGACCTTAGTGGAATACTTGGTGGGTTTTCTGTTATGGTCATGATTTCCTTGAGGGCTGTGAAAACACACTACATATGGAGTCCATCTCCTCTATGGCTTACTGTAGAGACTAAAACACACACAGCATCAACACGTGCACTCACCAAAAAAAAAAAAAAAAATCTTTCCACGTTGACCGAGCTACTGTAACGGTAATGGTGGCCTTCCAAGTTTTCAGAAATGTATATATTGTGACCAAATTCCAATTTCTTTTTGACTTTGAAATCATTTCTTCCAGAATGCAAACACTGTAGCTATATAATGAAACCCACTTTATCGCCGGCAACACATGCCAGTCCCACCTCGGATAAGTGAAAAATCGCAATGTAGAGAGCCCAGAGAAAAAAAAAAACATGTTTATCACTCCCACATATAAAAACAGAAAAGAATTCAAACTTATATTTTACGTAACTACGTATGATGAAAGTCCACTAGCTTAATACTAACATTGAGGCTAGCGAAATTACCATATGATAACATTTTAACAGCTTCAACTTTCAAACATGGGGCAGCAACATATACAGGGCACACCAGAATATTTACAATCATATATTCCCCTGGGAATATATGCTTGAAAAATCTGGGAAAAAAGTAGGATGAACCATGATATCGTGAAGGGAAACTGTAATGTTTTTTACAATCAAACTGTCGCCATCATAAAGTTTTTATCAAATGTTATTGATGAATGACATACTAACAATCCTTTCATACAACTGTCAATCTTAAATTGAAAATATCTGAAATGTTGTGAGGTCCGATGAGGTCTTCAGTGAGATATCTGTTTGCAATCACGTGAGCAACCCGTCATAAGTCCGCTTCTGTCCTTGTGCATGTTTCATCTGCGTTTGTAGTATAAATGAGATGGATGGTTTTGTACGTTAGAGCTGGAAGCTATTGTGGCGTGTCAGAAAAAAGAAAAAAAAAATCAATCGGAAGCATTTTGTTCTTTAGACGTGTCCCTCCCTCTGCTGCGACTGCGTCAGGGTGTGGAAGTATTGACCAGTTGCTGAGGGAGCGCAGCTATCGATTGTGACTTATCCAGCTGTTTATATTTGAACCCTGGGTTTAACCTCCATCGATTGACACGCACCTCGCAGTCGGCAAGGTGTTCAACTTTGCTTTCCACTAATGGGTCGGAATACACAACAGTGAATGAGTCCAATGTATGTGTATGTGTGTGTGCGAACTTGCGTATGCGAGTGAGAAATGGTAAGTGTAAGTGTAACCAGCGATTTCCAAGCTTCCACTAATGGGTCGGAATACACAACAGTGAATGAGTCCAATGTATGTGTGCGAACTTGCGTATGCGAGTGAGAAATGTTAAGTGTAAGTGTAACCAGCGATTTCCAAGATGATCCGCCATCGCCAATCATAATACAATACAGACATTTGAGCAAAATACGAAAGGAAGTAAAGGAAGATTTACAAAAGCTATTCATATTTCATTCCGGCAATATATTAATGCATAGCTGACTATTACGCTTGACATGCTTGCAGTCTCGCGCCAACAAATCTTGCGCTAAATTAGAGGAAATCTTACGAAAGCCCCTTTATGGGGGGGGAAAAAAGTTAAATGACTTAAACAGGCTGTCTCTGCACAAAGTATAAAAAAAAAGTTAAATGACTTAAACAGGCTGTCACCGCACAAAGTATGAGCATAAGGCCTTTCACTCTGTTTTTTTTTCATACTTACATTTCGACAGCGCGGATTACAAAATGTTTTTCATCTTGTAAACATCTACAAATATCTATTGGTATTTAATATCCCTTCTATTGTATCTCATTTTACGATAATCGTAGGGACTGATGCCGTCTGCTCTGTTAGGGGCACGGTAAATGTGTTCCCATTGGTTTGCTCACTCTGTAAACTAACAAACAAATAAATGCTAAATTAGCTAAAGGTGACAAGTGAAAAAGGAAAAAAAAACACCATACCAGCATGCATTTTTTTTTTCAGATTTTATGGAGAACTTTTGAACACCAAGTCCCCAAGATCTCAATCCATCATAATCTCAACCATGGGTGAGTTTATCTCTCTCTATATTTGTCTTTCTTGAACTGACTTGCCATCTGCAGTCCCCAAGATCTCAATCCATCATAATCTCAACCATGGGTGAGTTTATCTCTCTATATTTGTCTTTCTTAAACTGACTTGCCATCTGAAGAGGTCGAAAAAAAGCGATAAGCCCATTTCGCCAAAGTAAGGAGTATAAAGGACAGAATTCTCCCTCCCGAAGTAGAGTAACTAATTCTCAGACGACTTAAAAACTTAAAATGCAGATACCCGAAAAATCGAATAAATTACAGTGTGTGGTTATACTTTGTCTGCTTCTAATTTCCATGAAATGTACTTTTTTTTAAATGTGTTGTGGTATGTGCTGTGCGCCTTCCGATCATAATTTACTCACGGGGATCATCAGTGTGTGCGTGTATGTGCGTGCTTGTGCATGTATGGAGTTGTTTATATTTGACGATCATTTCACTGGGCTATATCAGGAAGTGATTGGTTCGAGTCTGCTGTCACGGTATACAGTATACGTGAACTTTACATTTGCGTTCAGGTTTCAAAATGTGGAAATAATAAACGAAAAATGCGGACGTGTACGTTTGCATGTTCCCGTCTATGTGTCGGCCTTGCGTATGTTCCTCTCCCCTCCTTGCCCATTTGAAAGGTTGTAATGAGTCATCAGGGAGAGCTGATGTGAATTATTAATATTCAATCATGATGCTCTTCGGGTATTAACTGATTCTCGAGGAGGAGGGGAGGACAGCGGAGAAATTGAAACACACACACATACAGTATACACACAAAGATCTGTCGAATCACAAGTATGTGGGAAAAGTATAATGAAGTACAGTCACACACACAAACGAGAAACAAAAAGTCCTTTACCGAGAAACTATGTACATCTTTGAAGGAGGACGACCACAACTTATTGCGGGAGGACAGCGGAGAAATTGAAACACACACACATATACACACAAAGATCTGTCGAAGTATGTGGGAAAAGTATAATGAAGTACAGTCGCACACACAAACGAGAAACAAAAGGTCCTTTACCAAGAAACTACGTACATCTTTGATGGAGGACGACCACAACTTATTGTCTCCATGGCGATGGCTTTGCACGCGAACTAACCCGTATCCCAATTGTAAAAGAAAGTTTTGATTACCATGGAACATTTGGGAAAGCATCACTAGCCCAAAATGAATTTTGAAGTGGTGGAATTGCAAGTGTTTGGAAAGGCAAATCACTAAATCTATCATGCTTGAAGCTAGATAGCAAGATGGAGTTGAAAGGATTCATTGTTGACATGGCATGACTCCTTCTTGTGACTGGCTCGAAAATGGCATTTCCCGATGAATAGATAAGCTTGCACAGCATGCGAAATCAAGTTTTTTGTCGTTTTTGCATGCACAAACTTTTTGGTAAACTCGGCCCTTGCGAAGAATCTCAAGGAATTTCTGCGAGTGTGCGTCAGTGTGTGAGACAGGCCAGAGTTCGAATGGTAGAATGCTGTATTCAAGGCAGATTAAATGAAGGTTTTGTTCACTTTGCTCCAGATGTTGGGTCTATGTGTTTTATTTTTACATTCTTGGCCTGTGGCCTGTATATATATTGGATTGGGCAGGGAGTATATAATATCAGTGGAAAATGCTGCGGTCTGGTACCTTTTAAATAACATTTCCTCCTTTTTCTGCTGCTGTCCTGTTTTTCTTTCCATTTTGTCTTTTATTCGGAAGGTGGTGATGTTTAGAAAAGCGCTTAAATGAGGCTGGCTGTTCGGCTTGGGGGGAATCACTGGAGACCCCCTAAACGCACACACACACACACACACACACACACACACACACACACACACATATGCAGAACACACAAAAAACATATACCTAAGGCGAAAACAAAGAAATGGGTGAAGAGGAAGGAGGTCTTAAATGATGAGGGTCAGTCGGGCAAGCGCTACTTCTCAGGGTGGGCCAGCCCGAACTGTGAAGGATGTACTTGTACTAATATTTAGCTCACTCCTCTTGCTCCAGTGCAAGGAATTATACCAAGGGTGCTTCGGGACTCACATTTTGGACTTTACTTTCCTCATTTTCTGATTTATTTCTGAACAAATGGGGTCCAAAGTGGGCTAAAATCTGCACCCACTAAATTAATGGAGTTGTAAAGCTGGATAGACTCGTGGGAAATATAACCACAGAGCTTGAAATGCTTGTCTGTGTGTGTCTCTCTGCGGTGGCCCCCACTTCTGTTTGGAACGGCGCACTACTCGGTCCTTTTCACCATCGTGGTGGGCCCTGTCATCACTAATCCTGTGCCTATAGTAAATACTGTATGTATGTATGTATGTGTGAGTGTGTACTGTATTAGAATCTGGACTCAAAGACGAGATCTGCGTTTGCATATTCGTTGACCATTTGACCAACGAACTTCGAATCCCTTCCAATGGATTATTTAATTTACTTTGTCATAATAGTCCAAAAAAATTTAATGGTAAATGGAGTGCATTTATAAAGCACTTTGTCTACACCCTATGTTGCGCAATTCGCTCTACCAAGCCTCTTATTCACTTTTTTGAAAACTTCTCGGAATGTCCATGTGCAGCCAATGAGCAGCCGTGTCAATCTACGGAAAGGTTTTCCTTTTAAATCACTTACTTCACCCTTTTAAATAAGTTACTTTAACTTCCAAGATCTCTCGCTACCAGAAGAACGTGGGATGTTTGGTGCAGCCAATGAGCAGCCGTGTCAATCTACGGAAAAGTTTTCCTTTTAAATCACTTACTTTACCCTTTTAAATAAGTTACTTTAATTACCTTCCAGGATTTCTTGCCACCAGAAGAACGTGGGATGTTTGTTTTTTTAGCTTGTGGTAAAGTTTTGAATCCATCCATGTTCTCTTGTACCGGCTAACTAGCGCTAAGTTAAGCTAACCACCCCTCTGGTCCAGCATTTAAATTTGCAAGCTCCCTTTGTGCTAGCACGACATGAGAGGCAAACAGCAAAGTAACGACAACGGCGTTGATACACTACCAAGACGGCCTTTATTGATTGATTGATTGCTTAACAGTTTAATATAAGGCTCATTAGCCAGCCTAACATTCCCATATATGTGCAAACGCTTCCGGGTGTGGGGTGTTGAAGAGCGCGCGTCACATGACGTTTTGCGCGCCCCACATAAGTGCTACTATGTATTTGAGTGGAGAGTGGAAAGACCAATAGTTATTTGATTGTGTACCTTAGCATGATGGTGACTTGATAACCACCCCTCTGGTCCAGCATTTAAATTTGCAAGCTCCCTTTGTGCTAGCACGACATGAGAGGCAAACAGCAAAGAAACTGTGGGGTGTCGAAGAGCGCGCGTCACACGACGTTTTGCGCCCCCCACATAAGTGCTACTATGTATTTGAGTGGAGAGTGGAAAGACCAATAGTTATTTGATTGTGTACCTTAGCATGATGGTGACTTGATAACGACATGAGACACCAGTCCAGGGTGTCGTCCACCTTTTGCTCGAAGCTGGCTTAGGCGCCAACTCTGCCGTGACCCTAAAATGAAAAACCAGAAAAGAAAATGGATGGACCACCGTACGGTGGCTTAAAACAATAAGCATCCTTTAGTACGTTTAAAATAATGACTATATTTGAAAACAACAAAACCTGATTTATTTTTTTAAATCTATATGTAGTACTGTACAGACGCCTGTTGTATTTTCGTCCCTTTGTTCATTTCTGAATTCTCACCATTTTTTGCCTTCGATACATTATGTACACCTTGATATAATTTAATCTAAAATATTAAACCATTAATCTTGCTGTCTGCAAGATGCAATCAATGCAGTATCTTTTCAACATCATGATAAAAACATGGAGATATTACTTTAAAAAATGGTTCTATAATTGTTGGGTTCTCATAAATCCTCTTATCATATTGACCATATTTTCAATTCGGAATCATAAAGACATCTGAAAAGACTGAGGAGTATAACTTCACAAAAACCTCTTGAAGACCGGCCTCTTTGCCCGGAAAGACTCCCAATTGTCACAATGAGAGAGTTGCCGCTGCACTCAGAGCAGCTCAGTGGTGGGGTCAAAGGTCAGTTGCACTGGCGGAGTGGGGTAAGGGTGGGTGTAGAATAGTACGGGGCGTGCACTGAGGGATGAGGGAGAGGGAGAGGAGCAGCATCTGGATCCAGAAATGTTTCCCAGTCAAGTTCCATTTGTTTAGTCTAAAAGACAAAAGTGTGAAGGCAGGGAGGGGCTAAGACGGAGAGGAAAGTAAAAAGGGAAATGTGGGCGGTCAGGTGTAAATGAATTGTTGAAAGTTTTTGGACACCTGGATGTTAGACATACAGTTACAGGAAGTAAAAATATGCCGGTCACCGCCTTTGCAGTCTGTGGGAAGAACATTTGTAAATTCACTGACGTATGCGAGTTCACAATCTCTGTTGTAATTCATGTTAAAGGTGTCGGGGTCAGAGCTATCAAGTTCTTCCATACCAAACTCATTTTAGAGGCTAATGCTGAAGGAATACATGTGAACTTCAACCGCTGTGGTTCTAGTGGCGCTTAAGTAGGTGTTTGTGTGTTTGTGTGTGGTGTCAAACAACCTTCCCATCCCCCATCTCACCAGGTTTCAGACGGCGGGGAGGTCAGCCTCCTCTTGACCTCTGCGTTCCACAGGCCCGGCACTACGTTAAGACCACACACACACACACCCATATATATATATATAAATGCATACCCTCACAGCTACCCTGCGAGGAACTCCGACAATCAAGTTGAAGGGTTGATGCATCCCAAAGTCACCAATTATATGGGGGAACATCAGCAAGTCATCACAAATTTGGAAGAAAAAAATATAGGCGCAATAGGGACAGATATTTGTCTCCGCTCGAATGCATTTTGACCACTCAAAAGCCTGAACAAAAGCAAAATAAGCAGACTCCGGTTGCATCTTTGCTTCCATATGAAGATCGTGGACACCATATTCAGAAGTGTGATTTGGTCACTGCGCGAAATGACCTCAGCATTGTCAGGCGTGTCATATTCTGAAATGAAGTTACAGATGCGCAACACGATGGCACACATTTTAACGGACACAAGCCAAACAGCTCCGTTTTTGCCATCATCGCGTCAACAGAGAAGACAGAATTTTGAAAAAGCGGGTGAAAATATCGTGCGCGTGAGTGAGTTCGAGTGCGGAGAAATGCCAAAACGCTGAAAAATATGAAGTTACGCATGTATGTGGAGCAATTTAGTGCATCCCAGAAGTCTTTCATGATAGACTGCACAGACCGCGCTTTGTTCAGCTGGAATTTGGTTGTCTGACCCAAACGCATACACTCGACATCATATATAGGAGTATATGTACAGTAAATCAGA
This sequence comes from Hippocampus comes, assembly GCF_001891065.2. Taxonomy (NCBI): domain Eukaryota; kingdom Metazoa; phylum Chordata; class Actinopteri; order Syngnathiformes; family Syngnathidae; genus Hippocampus; species Hippocampus comes. The sequence goes on along the minus strand of NW_017805625.1, from coordinate 3,341,616 downwards.
CCACCATAAAGGCTTTTTTTAGTGTGAGCATGTGTGCTCCCCGTACACTGCAGTTGACCATGTGTGAGAGCAAATGGGATTTCATGCGGAGGCTGCTGACAATTTATCAGTAATTGTAAGTGGAGACCTACTGAACCGAGTAAAGCGAAGGTTTTTTTCTTTGTGTGTGTGTTTTTTTGGACGTCAATCTTTATGGTTTCAAGACCTCCGACCTTTCGTCTTGTCTGTGACCTAATCAAAGGGACAGGAGAAAACAAGCATCCAGTCATTCATCACGCCATCTTTGTCCCCTTTAAGAACGATCTGTCTGTCGAAAGGAGAAATCGTTGTGGATCGAGGGACACAAAGACCAAAGGGACACACACAGCACTAATGAAGTAGAAAAAGAAAGAATCTTTGCAGGGAACTATTTTACGAGCACTGTGGAATTGCAGCCATTTGTTTGGGTCCAAAGTTCTTGACCTTGAGATGAAAGAAATGAAAGGATTTGAAAACTCAAAAATTTCAAGCCGAGCTCCTTCTTCAGCTTTGAAAACATGAACAAACAACCTTATGGAGTATTCCTACGTCTTACAAATGTTTGTAAAATTCATACTGCGCATTTTAATTCATTGTTTTCAATAATGTCAGTATTACTTTAACAAAGTGAGGAGAGCAGAATAAATTGAAAGGATGCTTCTAGACCACAGGTAGGGAACTCCGGTTCCCGAGAGCCAGATCCTGCCTGTTTTAGATCCCTCCCTACTCTAACACACCAGATTCAATTGTTCGCGGTCATTTCAGGCGTCTACAGAGCTTGCTGATGAGCTGATCATTTAAATCGGGTCTGTTCAAGTCGGGGAGAGATCTAAAACGGGCAGGATCTGGCTCTCGAGGACCCGTAGTTACCTACCCCAGTTCTCGACTAACTTCAGAAAGGAACACTGAGATTAATGACTCGTTGGCTTCCTTTTGTTGATCCGATGCTTTAGTCTAGCCTTTGTTGAGACATAAGGCTGTCTTTTTGTGACCAGCGCAAGTCTTACGTGAGGTGAGGACCATATTGGACGTGGAAGTGGGGGTAGACCTTGTTTTGGTATTTTTACAGATGCATGCAAGCAGGCACAGCATAACGGATTTTGGAAAAAAAAGGCGACTTGCGCCATTGTGGGTATGAACATCGCCGTATTCATAAGCTGGTGTGTTTGTGTGACGTGTGTATGCACGCACGGGCACTTGTGTGATATTGGAGCGGTATGTATGCCTCGTTAGCAAACACCGCTAAAACCCGAAAGGCCTTCAGGATCCGAGCACCGCTTTTGAGAGCCGCATTTTCCCTCGCTTTCGTAAAACCAAAAACACAACACTCAAGTCGCTCTCTCTCTCACTCTCGCACATACACACAAAATAGCCCCCCGCGCACGCACTCAACAAGCACTTTTGTGTGTGGGCAGCTAACAGAACTGTTGAAACAGGATTCCGCGGCCTCTGTGGAGCTGAACGCACACGTCATTTAGCATCAGTCGGGCTATATCCACTTTCCATCAGCGTGATGAACTAAAGAATGGCCTCAAGGTGATGACGGAGCGAAGATGATAGGCAATGGGGGAGTTGTGGAGCGCTTTAGATCGCAAAATCATTTCAATCCAGTCTTTCGGTTCAATTCTTCCATTCTCTGCCAAACACGGTATGGAGGGTTCGGCTGTAAACATTATTTTGTGTTTACACCTCTTCCTTGTGTCGCCCATGATCCTATTTTGTTTGGTAACCCGACCCGCACCCCCCCCCCCACACACACACACACTTTTCCACACAGACACGGGAATGAAACTTTCTCCTGGAGTTTTCACAGCAAAAACCAAACAAACATAAAAAGGGGCGAACGCAAAAGATGGAGGGTGGAATGAAGGGGGGAGAGAAAAGAAGGAAGTTATTTTCTCAGGTTTTTGAGGCTGCGCTGTGTGCACTTCTGACAGGTGGGAGGGGAGATGAAGCGTGCATTGTGTGCACTTGCTAATTGGCATGGTTAGCGGGGACCATTCCCTGCGAACGGCGGAGATAGTCTGTGCGAGCTTTCTGCGCAGCGAGCGGTACAGATAGGCAGAAAACGTGCGTCACAGACAAAGGCTGCTTATGCTAAAGCTACATAAGGTCTGATAAACCTGTAGGTCTTTAATGGGCTCAGCGGGAGGAGGGAGTCGAGGGGAGGGGGGATAAAAAAAAAAAAAAACAGTCTAAAGTAGAACGCAATAGTCAGCTTTAGGCTATTCTCTAAATACTCCGAATAAAAGCTCGATGGAGCTCATGAGACCAGGTGACACACGCAGCGGATAATGAGCTATTGTGTTGCTATGCGTGCGTGTGCGTGTGTGTCTTGACTCGTGTGCGCTTGAGGTGTCAGGTAACCCACAAGGTGTGTGTTACAAGCCACCGGCCACATGAATAGCCCCGCAAACGGCACTGGATACATTTACACACACACACACACACACACACACACACACACACACACACACACACACACACACACACACACACACACCTGCGCGTGCACATACTTTGGCCGATTCTCCGATTCCGAGCGCCGTGCAGCACCTCTTAATTCATTTTATGAATAGGTGTGAGCAAAGTTGCAAGGTTTTGCAAGTGTCGTCAGTTTGTTTATATTTGCACCCCTGACCCCCTTCAACCCCGGGAATTCCTTTCACCTACGTTTAATTTCAATTGATCAACTTCAGTGTTCCTTATGAAAGAAAAAAAAGGCCCTTGACTCCGTATTGCTCCTAGTCACTATACAGTGCATGAAATAGAGCGGTATCTCAATGGCCTCACTTTCAGTGTCCTGAATGGGCGCGAAGTGAAGAAGTGATGTGAATGAATCAAGGTCCACTAACCTCTCGGAGATTCTTGAAAAATTCCTTTCACACAAAAGGGTCACATGATCTCAGGGAGCTTTTGAAATGTAGCATGACAACAAAAAGTGTATATATTTTTTTTTCCCATCTGCTACGCTTTGCTTTAAAGTGTGCAGAAAAATGACCTGGGATGAACCCGCCCCCGCATGTAAATATCTGAATGTCCTCATTAGATTTGCCAATTTCGGTTTGCAAACGCAAACATGTATTCCGATATGTCCTTCGAGCTCAGTGCCCTCCACGGAGTCCCGGTGTGAAAGTGAACAATGTCTCACTTGACCTTTTAGCTTCTGGAAGTTTAACTGCGACGTCTTCCTCTTGAGCTGAGCCACGAACACTAAACGGCTTCTTGTGAGAAGATGACGTCTCTTCATTCAGTCTCTTGAGTCTCGTCAAGTGTCATTTGGAGCAAGTTAGATCGCCCCCCCTCCCCCTCCCCCTCTCATTTCTAGACTCTAAAATCTGATCCACTTTATTGAGGCGGTCTGATTGTTATTTCTGACTGTCATTTCTCCTTGCTGCTTTTTGCTCCCTGGTCAGTGGTATACGTAATACTGCTCGGGTGGAGCGGGATTTTCATCAAGAAGTAATGAATGGGCGGCAGGTGATCTTTATGTGCAGTTTTCACCAAGCCGCCCCCACCCCAGTGCACAAATGATGTGAATGCGGATATTTTTTTTTTTATCCTTTTGTGTTGCATTATTTATATTTTGTTTCATCGTGTGTTTTGAAGTGACTATGTAGTTTCAATTAAAATTTGTTGAGAATAAAAATACAAAAGCTCAAGTGAGTTAAAGTATTTTTCAAAGTTAAATTGTGAACAGTTTTTTGTTTTTTTTTTGCATGGAATATTTTTGTACCACTCTGTAGAGCAAATCATTTAAAACTAAACATAAAAAAATGTTAAAATGTTATTTTAAACATCTGTAGGCATTAATTTCCGTAATATTTTGGCAACAAATGAATTAAAAAAAACGAAAATCTTTCGTTTTAGCGACACTACTGCTGTGAGCCTGAATAATGTGGCGATGGCTTGCCTTCCCTGAAAGACGCGTCTCACATTTCATATTTAATTGAATTAACCGTTGCAACTCTAATGAGCAAAATGGAATTATACCGAAAAATGAAACAGTGGTCCGAAGGTTTCACAAGACCCCTCAACCCAAATACAATGAGAAACGATGAGATGAAACAAACATGGCAGCAGAAATACTGATGAACCGAAGAGGAAGTAGACTGGAACTCAAACAGAAGTCATTCCGATTATGAATTAGCCGTGGCGTTATTTACAATTGGAAAGCTAAATATAACAAACTGGAGTAGAATGGCTCATTCGCGCTCAGCCGGACTCTCTGCATCACATTTGTGTGACAAATGAAATTATTTTTACCTTAGCATGTGACAGGGTGAGGTTGGACTGTCCGTATGCCGGCAATGGAAGCCATTTGATTCACATTTGATTGAGGACTGAAGCGAAGCAGTTTTCCTCGTTATGTTGCTTATATAAAATCACACTTGTTCCTCATGAGCCTTATGTTTCCTTCTGTTGATTACAAACCCCTTAAAATGACATATGTATTCTCCCCATGGACCACAACAGAGTAGCATTTCTTAACCCTGCCACCAGTTCATAATCCTCCGACCAGCGCGACGCTGGCAAAGAATCAAGCAGAAGATGTCGAGACAGATGGCAAACGTAAGACGATGGTGGCGTGATGTTCGCGTTTGTAAATAATCTCCCGGCCCGCAGTGGTAAATAGCAGTTTATTTAACACGCATCGAATCATAGGAGCACTTTCACCCTCTGCTGTCGCCGCGTTTCTTCCCCTCCCCTTCATCCCTCTTGCGCGCCACCTCCTCTCCTTTTGCTCTTATGTCGGGCTCCGCCGTTACAGCAGAGCGCATTAATAATAATAACAATGATAAACAGAGAGCGGAGATAACCACAGCGGTGTGTGTGTGTGTGTGTGTGTGTGTGTGTGTGTGTGTGTGTGTGTGTGTGTGTGTGTGTGTGTGTGTGTGTGTATAAGAGGCCCTCACACTCCGCCGGCTTACAGCGCTTAGCCCCCATTAAAGACGGGATGCTGAAAGGGGTGGGTGGCGGGGACACTAAAAAGCTGTTCTTTTTGCATGATATTAGCCACATGAAAGCGTACGAGGACAGTAAAAGTGGCTGAAGACGGGGAGGGAGGCAGAGGAAGATGGTGGAATAAAGTAAATAGCGGGTTGGCGGACTTATCGGGCATGGCACCGTTAGTCAGACGCGCGTGTGCACGTGTGCGTTATCGTGCGCAACACTGTCAGGCGGCCCATTGTTTGGGAAGGGATAAAAGGCAATTTCCAGAGCTCCCTTGTAGAAACGCACGCTTGGCTTAATTTGAGGGGCCATTTTTCCATAACAATGTTGACGGTTTATGCCGTATGTCTCTTCTTCTGCATAAAGTCTTCGTCTGTGTTCCCTCGTTTGCCCTGCTCATCCTTTCCCCCGTTGTGCGTCTTTTCACTTTGTACTAACCTGCATTCGTGTCTGTGTTTATTAGTATGTCAAGCCCAGTGTTTGCGACGTTCCCTTTGAGGAGGCGACAATAGCTGATAGACTAATACCTGTCGGTAACGGCACGCAGGTTCTCGCGCGTCACGTTGGAATGTCGTGCGCAACACTGTCAGGCGGCCCATTGTTTGGGAAGGGATAAAAGGCAATTTCCAGAGCTCCCTTGTAGAAACGCACGCTTGGCTTAATTTGAGGGGCCATTTTTCCATAACAATGTTGACGGTTTATGCCGTATGTCTCTTCTTCTGCATAAAGTCTTCGTCTGTGTTCCCTCGTTTGCCCTGCTCATCCTTTCCCCCGTTGTGCGTCTTTTCACTTTGTACTAACCTGCATTCGTGTCTGTGTTTATTAGTATGTCAAGCCCAGTGTTTGCGACGTTCCCTTTGAGGAGGCGACAATAGCTGATAGACTAATACCTGTCGGTAACGGCACGCAGGTTCTCGCGCGTCACGTTGGAATGCCCCCCCCCCCTCCTGCCCCGTCCTAATCTTGTACTGACACGGAGCATTGCGAGCTGCGCTCCGCTGCCATCAGAGGAGAGCGTGTCCTCTCATCATGGTGAGAGAGGGCCTATTAGACGAGCCGAGGATGATGGGAGGCAGGGAGGGGCGAGGGGGGAAATAAGGGAAGAGATCGCAGGTTCGGGGCAAGATAATTGACACGGATGCTCCGTTTGCCTGTGGAGGAGGAGTTTTTTTTTTTTCCGCCCCTCTCCAAGGCCTTTAGTGCAAGAGCAAACAAGACTTGGTGCACAAATGCGCACGCAGACACAAACACGTGTACAGAGCGTTCATGATGTGCGTATGTTTTCAAAAAAAAAAAAACAAAAAAAAAACCCTGCTCTCATTTTGCTCGTCTGTGCAGCGCGCCCTCAAAATGAAACTGATTCCTGTTACCCATATTGTGAGTACATTGCAGACGAGTCGCGGAACAGACAGAAAACAAAGGATAGAGATGACAAAGCTGGAAAAAAAAAGCTGGACTACTGGACTGCAATCAGGTTTCTTGACTTTGGGTGAGTCACAAAACTGAGTGCATCCACCTTCGTGACAGCTCAACAATCTCGATTTGCCATCGCATCCAATATCGCATCATACTTTGGAGATAACCACATCCCGTTGGCATTATTTAGTGGGCCAGTTACACTTACCAATGCGAAAAGAACAATTTGCCTTCTCTGGCCTGAGTTCAAACTGCCACTGCAACGGCATTGTAAAGATTATCAGTTCAACTTTGTTTACAGCGGGCTTGTTGCGAGCTGGGATAAGGTGGTCATGAGACAATGCAAAGCAATGGGATGGGCAAACGAGACTGCCTGTGATTGCCGCGGATGCCTGTTGAGATCTTTGAATTGTCAGAACATTTGCCCACACAGCTCCCGATTTATGTTGAGCTCTGTGTTGTTTATTTGTCCAGTGCCTCCAGGAATTGTGTCTATTTCAGTCATTCTGCCTTTTTGGAATACAATTTTCACGAGTGGCAAAAATTTTAGAACAAATCTCAGCATGTTGACATTTCTTTTGAATATAAAGTGCATGGCAAATTCAATTATTATTTGTGAGGCAAAATGTCACGATACAACTACCAACATGAACAATGATTAAAAAAAAAAAAAAAAAAGGTGCTACATTAATTCTTTTTGACAGTACTGCTCCAAACAAAGCATCGGATTCCAAAGGTGAAATGTCAAATGGTGTGTCAGTGTACCTAATATTTTGGCCAGAGGCATTTTCCCCACTTGGACTTTTGACTCTAGTTCTTCCTTTTTATCTGTGTGTTATAACTTTCCCCATATTTATTTATGATCGTTGAACTTGCTGACACCAAGAGCCAGAACGGCACTTTACAGGAGGTGGTTGCATTTCTTCTTTCACCCTCAAACTGGAGTCGCAACCGAGTTGGCTTTGGGCAAAGATAAAGCTAAGGTGCTATCTGCTTACTATAATCTAGATTTTTTAAAAAAAGAGCAGAAAAGACTGGTGGCCATTCTATTCCTTAAACCTGTTATCATTTTTCAAAGCTGAGCTGTCTCTTGCTTTCTTTCCCGCTCCAAGGCTGTTTTATTGTATTGCAAGCAGGAAGTGTTCTTATTGTAAAGTTTTTTTTTTTACCTTTTATCATTTTATGTTATTGTCTGGAGAGACACATCCTTAGGCTGGTGGTCTCGCGAACAAAGCCAACGAGGGTGGGATTGATAAAAACACTTTAATGGGCCGCTATCTGCCCTTGATGGGTCTTCAATACCGAGTGGGTATGTGACAAACTGATCTGCACTTGGAACGCCGCAGACAGGAGAATTTATTTAAAAAAAAAAAAGAAATGTCAGGAAGACTTTGAGATGTAACATTGTAGACGTTTCTTCCTTTTGTAAATAATTTTAGAGCAGTGGTCCCCAACTCCTAAGTCGCGGACGGTACCGGTCCGTGGTTTCATTTGGTACCGGGCCGCAAAGAAAGAATAAATAACTTACATTGCTTCCGTTTTATTCATTTCGGAATCTGTTTTGTTTTGAAAAATTACCGGATTCTCTGTCACATCCGTCTACAATATGTGACTTTTGACGTGTTCCTCGATCACGTTATAGGTTAGCGCTAAAATGAAACCCAGGAGCTAGCAAAATGAATAAAAAAACAAACGTCTTTGGGAAGGGGAAAAGGCCCGGCCAGGAGACTGAAAAAGAGCCGACGACTTTCAAGAAAAAGGAGGCTACATTTAATAGATTGTATCAAGAGTCCTACTTAAAATATGGATTTATCTCAATGGGAGATTCCCACGCAACAAGCCTACTCGGCATAATATGCGGTGATGGGGGGGTAGTCATTTTTAATGCGCTTTGTATTTGCGGTGTCTCTTATTTTGAAGGCACGTTAAAACGTTACCATAGCGACCAGAGAGAGTTGCCACCAGATAGGACGTTCCTCGTGTCATAATTCTTGTTTATTTTTATGTTTAGAAAATAGCACAGTTGTCATGCAGGTCATATCGTATTATTTGTCGTATTTATCCGTCACACCTTAAAGGCCGGTCCCTGAAAATATCGTCTGACATTAAACCGGCCCGTGGGGCAAAAAAGGTTGGGGACCGCTGTTTTAGAGGACTCATAAAATAAAAACGGGACAGGCCCAAGCACTCGCTGCTCTCCTCGGTCGATCCTGCCTTCCTCTCCGTTACAAATGGCCGCACGTAGGAAATGAGAGGATTGTTATTTCAAACTTAATAATGTTACACGACTCCATTAAGAAAACGCTGCTCTATCAAACTCCCACAATCTCCGGAGATAATTTAATCACCAAATGCCAAACTGCCACGCCGCATTTAGGTGTAATTTTCATCCATGCAAAGGTAATTTGTTTCGGTATTATGAATTAATTAAAGCCTAACAAAGATGGAGGAGGCTGTAGAATGTCTAATCAACAGACCCTTGAAGACTGATTGATTCTTGCTCCTCCACGCCGCGGCCTATCATGCTTTGTCCTCCGCGTCTCATCTCGAAATTGCTTCTACCTTTTGGACGCGCCGGCTCTGTTTTCCTCTTTTAGGTCTCGTACGCTGTTTGTGTGAGTGGGTTGATCTGGACATTAGGAAAGTCGGTCTCTGCAGACAGCGGGCCTGTCTTTTTACTTGACCGCATCGCATAGCATTTAATAATCCGAATCGTCTCTTGTCACTATAACAGCTGCTTATCTAACGTTGGGGAATTATTTGTCTGTATCCCCGCAGAGAACTCCGTTCATTTTGAATGATTTATCAGGATGGCTGGAGAGCCAATGTGAAGTGTTTCCACATATTTTGTATTTTTTTGTCACAGAAGCATCTGTACTTGAAAGCAGACTCCTAATCGTGACACAGTTAATCGATTCACAACGCTTTTCACTTTGTTGGGTGGAAACAGTCTTGTTTGCTTTGCGTCAAAGCGGAATGATATTCATTTTAAAAGAAGTACAACCACAGCGTAGCGAAGGAGAGGATGTCAAATGTTAGCTCAGTACCTTCTTCCTTTTTGGCTTTCTGTGTCCGTATTCTCTCAGCTGCCAAATTCCCACACACGCAGTTTCTTCAAACTTGAAATTTTGTTCATTGAACGGGCAGGGACCAAATCTATTTCAAAGACAAATCCCACCCGTACAGTTTTATGCAATCGTGGTTAAGTTCAGGGGGACGCGCATTTAATTTTAATGCTTTCGTCGTCAAAATCTTCCGTTCCATTTTCTTTGAACTTTCAGAGATTAATTGAAAGTCAATATAAAACAGCGGGAGATTAATTTAAAGGTCATTCCAAAATCTCACGTTGATCCTTATCGGCACTCTTTTTTTTTTTTTTTATTTCAACATTTTCGACATTTTCAACTGTCTTGGAGAAGCTTAGACTGGTTAGAGCCGAAATTCTACCTGCAATTGTGTCTGAATGGTGTCGCCACTTAATTTTTGTCATGATGTAGCATCGCTTTTATTCACTCGAAATCAATGATGAGCTTACAGAGATGACTTGATGTACATTTCATGCTGGAAGGATGGATGACATTTATTGACATTTTAGTCAGACTTGTTACATTAAAAAAAAAAAAAAAAAAAACACACTGTATATGCAGTTTGTAGCCATTTGTCACTCAATCATTCGTGCAGCTGCTTGTCCCGGCAGATAATATTGCGTTTTCACCTGCCGCAGGGTACATGAAAGTGTCCTTTTCACCCCCAAACACTCGCTCCCAGACGCACAGCCCACCAAAATAAGACAAGAAATCATAAATCAAGGTTACAACATGCCAAAGTCATATGCAGACAAGCCCTTCTCACGCACACACACCACACGTGTCAGTTGTTATCTGTTTCTCAAATCTCCCGTACGCCGTGTGGAGTTTTTTTTTTTTTTCTCTGCCAGCTGCAAAGACACACACGCATGCGCCCTGCAAAAAATGTTCACACCCAGGCGCATACAGTAAATACAACAAATACCTTCTCATCTGCTAGCAACAACACACCTCAAATCCAGGCCTTGCTTGTGTAAATATTTATCCTGCCCTGGTTGAACTATGTAGGGCATTGTACGTGGCGAAGACAATAGCCTCTTGGTTTGAGAGTCAGTCTCTTGGCTGAAACGAATATTTTTCCAAACGCCATGTACACAAAGCCGGGATTGAAACGCGACAAAAAGTGCATTAACTTTTTGTGTGTGTCTGTGTGTGTGTGTGTGTGTGTGTGTGTGTGTGTGTGTATGTGTGTGTGTATGTGTGTGTGTCAGATAGCTGTAGGTGCATTCCTTTGGGGCGAGGTGGTTGGCGATAAAAACTGCGAGAGAAATAGCGCGAGTTAAGGAGAGGCTGGGGTCAGTGTGAAACTGGTGCGCTTCAAATAAATCAACCTTGTAAAATAAACATTGTTCAGTGACGGGCGGGAGGCTGTGCGGAACCTTTTTGATGTTTTGTGAGGAAATGCAACTTGGGTTTGGCCTGAAACAATCGCAATTACGTTTAAAGAGTCAATAAAACATAATAAGTAAATATTGTTGACCCGCATTTTTGACGGTTTAGCCTTCAAGTGATTTTTGATTCAAAAAAAATTTAAGAACATGTTTTTTTTTGTGTTTTTTAACATGGAAAAAGTGGTTGGATTGGTTTGTTGGCCTTGACAGCCCAACCTTAACAAACATTTTCGGAATACGCAGAAATCTTAATCGAGGATGAATATTCCCGTAGTCATAGTCCAAATTCTTTGAGAAAATATTCCCATCAGAGTCTCTGCTGCAAAGTGGTACGACTCTTGGCCACGAACGGCCCTTTATTCTCATAAACAGTCGTGTCGTATGCCCGATGGTGTTCTGCGACTTGTTTTCATCAATTGCCGACCATCTGCAACGAGTTTGTTGCCATCCCAAATGTCAAATGTCAAATAAATGGGCTCGTAGTACCACTGCAGATATTTCACGGCAATCACAATTTCATCTTATATTACATGATAAAAATGTTTTTGTGGGTACCGATCGTGCGGCCTGTTTCGCTCCCATCGCCAGCTAACATGCATGTAGCATAATCTTACCCAAAAAAAAAAAAAAAAAAAAAGCCATACCCTCCCACTGTTGAGCGTCACTGTTCCAGAAAACACATTTGACATTTGTCCCCAGACTTTTGTTGCAGTATGCTTTGGTCCAGAGTGATGTCTAATGCGGTTGCTTCTAACGATGACTCTGAATGGGAATCCACAAAACCTCAAAAATGCTCCGCTTATATGCAAGGCCTGTATTTTGAACAATGGACCAGGTTTGCTTTTTAAGCGTCGGCGATGATTCAAGTCCTGTTTGGCCACTTAACGTGGCTAGTTAGTTAGAACCCGGGAACTCCCGCTGCTAAGCCCCGGTGGTTTGAAGCAGATGACCAATTAAAAATCCTTTGGCAAATACCCAATCAGCGCTGTGAGGGTCTTCCTCTCCACAGTATGCCACTGTTTTTTTCATCGTCCGTTCCCCTTTTCCATTGTGCCCATCCCGCTGAGCCACGGGGGTCTTTTCACTGCACACGGACACACTCCCGCATGCACAAAAGCACGCATTCGCACATGTACACACACACACACACACACACACACACACACACACACACACACACACACACACACACACACACACACACAAGCACAGGGCACCTTATTACTCTTTATTAATCTGCAGGGCGTTAATTGAAACCCCCCTGAGTCTGAGCCATACCTGTATTCCCGTTCTCATTATCATCCAAGGTGCCTTTGGGAGCACCGGGGAAGGGGGGGGGGGGGGGGATGGGGACAGAAAGGACTTCAGAATCTCCCGTGACAGGCCAGTTGTACATCTACAGATCACAGCCAATTCAATTTAGCACTTGGTTTCTGTCTTCCCAGTAATCAATCGAGAATTAGAGGGCTGCCAGGCACAAAACATGAATCTACGAATCCTTGCACGAACAATATATGCCATGACTCCTCCCAACCTCGATGTGATCAACTGTGCGTCACTTCCTTTACACCTGCCATCACCCTGGAAGTGCCTCCTACAAATGATTGTTTCATGATCGGTATTAAGGTAGTGACAGATAAATGCTGCAGGTGCGGTTTGTGAGAGTCTTTTTGTTGGGAGAGCACACAGAAATCCTGGAACTGGGCCACATTGCCCGGAGCAGCTACAGGTGGACAGCCAAGACACAGCTGCTTTCAGTCACAGACGTTCCAAAAAAAAAAAAAAAAATTAGTTCTTAAGCCATTGGTCCTCTCATCCGGACCAAAACACAAAATCATACGTAGCGCTGCGTTTTGCATCACATATTTGGTTCTGGTTGATTTTCCGTTCAATCTAGCATCTTGAACATCAGCCTTAAGTTCTTTTCACACTGCGCTTAGCAGAGTCGACACATGTTAATTATGAACGTGCTGCTATGGCGAAAGGCCAGAACGTCACCATGAATTTAAAAAAAATAAAAATGAATTTGGGAATGACGTCACCGTGACCTCAAGTTGCGCTAAAAGCAAAAAGATTTGGCAGACTTGCCCAGTAAACGGCATAGAGGAAACACAATAAGTAATAAAAAAAATGGTGGGGTCCTAAGCTGTGGGACACAAGAGAGATGACATACAATGACATACTTGGGCAGGCACATTTACTGAGACCTCGACAATATTCATCCAAATCCATTTTACTGACCAACTGATAAAGCCTGCAGGCCACTTCCTGGTTGGCTGCTAGGCAACCACTTCCAAATATGGACAAGCTTGCGCCAGGGTGCCACCCCTGATGAGCAGTCATGCAAAGATAAGCAGACATGCAGCCCTTGATGGCTCTCTTGAGCTTGGGAAAGAGGAGAAAAAAAAAACAATCACACAGATACCGGTCAAGTGAGATTTCTTCAGTGCAAGGATGTTTTTTCTGGCCAGGAACTGTCAGATGCTCAGTTTATTGTTAAAAAAGCGCTTTGTCATGGTGGAGCAACTAATGACTTACCCTGCCACAGTTTTGGCTTCTTTACTTGCTGAACAAAGCAAACGCCAGAGGGGCTTTTTGTACCTTAAGTATGAAATGTCTCACCCACATAAAAGTGGAAAACTCATTTTTGTTTGAAATAAATATGTTTGGGTCAGGCATGGGACATTTCTGATACACCTCGTATATGTGATTTGCTCCGTCTTTTTGCTGACTTGCATTGTATCACGAGCCCCTACTTTGGCCTGTGTAGTTTTTTTTTTTTTTGTTGTTTTTTTTGCGTTTCAACTTGGTCCAATGAGCCGCAATATCGGAGCAAGTGCACTCGAGAACAGCGATTTCATCATTTCCGTTCCACTATTCAGTGTGGGGCATGTAATCCAGATTGCAATCCAGTCAGGTTGTGATTCCTTGTACTTAGGTTCGACTCGCGTGCCTGTTTGCCTCTAACTATTGACCCGCTGACAGCAAAGCGTCTTTTCCCTCTCAGTCCTTGCTTACTTAACTCCTTACTTAAGCGGACGTCTTCAACTACTGATGTTCACAGACTGCACAGCACAGCACAGGTGTTGAGGCGAGCCTGCTCGCTCCACACTAACCAGGCCCGGGGTTCGGTTTACTTTTGTGGTGACAGAAGTTATACACGATGATGAAAGAGTGTGTGCACGTGTGGGTGCATGAGCGTCAATATGTGCCAGGAGGGAACGGGATCCGATTAGTACTACTCTGAAAGTAATTACCTTAATTAAAGCGGTAATGTGCGGAGGCAGAAAGGAGGGAAGAGTGGGGAAAGGAGAAGGGGAACCTGAGGGGGGCTGGACAGGAGAGAACCTGCCATCTTTTATGGAGCAGTTTCGGGACGCTGTGATTTAAGGGGCACACTCGACGACCGTGTGTGGGGGTGGGCAGAGCAGCAGCTGAGGGAAGGCGGTTGTGTGTGGGGGCAATAAAAGTGGTTTGCTATGGCAGGATAACGGGATAGTTAGTGATGGAGAGATTGGAGGATTGGGAGAGAGGAAACACGGGAATCTGTCAAGGCATTTCTTTGACCATTCTGAACACAAAACATTGCGATAATTGTCCCTCTCGGAGTCAACATAATCTCCCAAGAATTTGGTCATAAATCGCGCAAAAAAAGCTGAGCACCGTAATACCACGCTCAAACTGTTTTTTTTCCCTCATTTATTGTGAAGTTAGAGAGGAGTAAGGAATACTTCAAAATAAAGGGAGCGATTTTGTTAAGTAGTTGTTCGCATGTCAGTTTTTGCTGGAGTTGTGCAGGCCTTTTTCCAAGTTCAGGTTCCAGGTGAGGGGGCGGGATATTTACGACAAGCTGTATTTTTTTTTTTTTTGCTACGCCACCGGGAGCGCGCAGTGGTCCACATGACTGACGTTGCTGTTGCTGGCACTTTTTTGCCCATTCACAACTGCCCTGAGCCTGACTGTCAATGCATAGATCTCCGACTCGGGTCCTCGTGGGCCGCCATCCAGCCTGTTTTATGGGCCTGATTCAAATAATCAGGATTATTTTCAGGCTTCCACGAGGCCTCCTTATGAGCTGATCATTTGAGTCAGGTCTGTTGGAGGAGAGAAACCTCAACATTAAGAGGGATACCCTTAAGCCCTTGACGTCCGGTGTTAGTGATCTATGATCTTGGGTGCCGTCCCCCTTTTGCCTCAAGTCAGTTGGGGCTGCACCGATCCCCAACCCGAGACTCTCGAGAATAGTTACTTCCATGGAACATTTTGAGAGATTAGACACTTGTGTGCCTGATTGAAACTGCTTCAACTGCGCATTGGAAGGGCCTGTGGTGAACGCATGCATGACAACAGAACTGTGTGTTAACTCATTGGACAAACTTTCACACTAATCTTCTATAGCAACAACAGAGGACCACCTCATGTACAAGTAGGTTGATTGCTTGTGTGTGGGGGAGGAAATCAAACACAGGCTGATAACAGTCTCTCATATGTCCGGCACACAGTTTACAGATGTGTGTGTGTGTGTATATGTGTGTGTGTGTGTGTGTGCGCATGTCTGTGTTTGAATTGCCATTGAAATAGCATCTTCGATGGAGCGATAATGAAAATAATAACATCCCTGACAAAATATTCATAAAGGTAATGATGAATGCCACATTTCTCCGAGAGATACATCAGACGCCGTTCTTGGTTAAAGGAAAACAGAGAGCAGCGTCTCCCACACCCTCAAATTATCTGCCGCTTTCACAACTCACTGATAGCATAGATGAGAGCTGAGGAAAATGGACACACAATTATGCTCACTTGTCGTATATTAATACTGCTTCTTGACATCTTCCATGGACCCTGGGCTGTCATCTCTTTGTCTGGTTTAATTGAAAATTAATGGTTAGTGCGTTGCCAAGGCAACTGCGGCAGCGGCGACGGTAAGTGAGTCACGTTGAAGCAGACACCAGTGGCATTGTTTGTCCCGTCTGACCTTGGAAGTCAGAGTAGAGGACAGGCAGACGAGGACAAAGAAAGACATTTAAAAAAAAAAAAAAAGAATACAGTGGTAAGGGTTGAATGCTGTGCACTGGAGCGGGGAGGAAAAATAAAATAAAGTCTTTGTGGCCTTGTGTTTTGCCAGGTCCGGAGGGAAAAAAAAAAAAAAATCCAGTAGAAGGGGTGGCTGAAGATATGATGTCAAAATGCCAAATGGAGAGAATTATGTTTGAGTGCAAGAGAAGAAAAGGCCTGTGAGTATTCTGGGGAGCGTCAGCGGCACCTTTGTGTTGATGGAGTCAGAGGGCACCTTATAGCTCCATAATCATCTGGATACAGGTGTTTTTTTTTTTTTAATGTTTGTGTGTAGGCGTGTGGACGTGTTGGTCCTTCTTTAGAAATTCAGCTGTTTACAAATCCGCTTGAATGTCATGGATAATGACCATAAAGCCAATTATCTTCAGAGATGTCTGAGATCCGATGGGGTGAGGTGGGGTGGGGTGGGGGCAGGGGGGAGGCATACACAGTCTTGCTGACGGGATGAAAACGCTTTTGGAGAAAAAAAAAAAGTCATTTGCTGTCTCAAGTGGACATAGTGGAGATATTCATATTTAAAATTCAAACGAAACGTTGACATTTACAAGTCGATCAGGTTCCTCTCCGAGCCAATTCTTGTGTTTAAAATGATTCATTTAAATGCACTCCCAAATAATGGAAATAAAAATGATTAATACAAACCAATCATAAGTAAATGAAAAATCAAACCGAATGGTTAAGAATGAGTCAATTCAACCAGCATGACAGATATTACCGGTAAGTGGATACAACCGGAATATCTTTTTTTTTTTTTTCTCATTTGTGCAACTCAACTAAAGAATCTTATTAGAAAGACATCTGGATGTTTCCATAAGAGCATGTCTTCTTTGGATTTAAAAAAATAATAGTTGTTCTTCTTGTAAGTGTCTGAGACTTAAAAACGAATCCAATAATACGTCGGGATCTGAATTTAAAAGGCGTGTGCGCCCAAATCTGAAACATAATGTTCTTGTTGTGGGCCTCGACAGTGTTTCACTTTGTTTTCATCTTTTTTTTTTTTCCAACCACTAACAGCCTTATTAAATGCATAAATCTTCAGGCGAGAAAGAAGTTTAGAAACCACATGATAAATGTCTACCCACTAATTATTCCATCAGACCTCGGTGTCAACCCATCACTGCATCGTTGTTTTCATGAATGAATTTTGTCTCCAGACACCTTTTATGTCATGATTTTGTGACGTCTCCGCAGTTCTGCTGACTAGCTACAACATGCCAGCTCCATTCTCCCACAAATTTTACCCGTCCCCGGGCAGAACTCACGGCACCAAGGTAATAAAGATCAATTGAGATTTGATTTGGTTGAACGGTAACCGGCAGCACTGCAAAAGATTTTACAGGACTCGGTGCTACGAGCGGTGTTCGTGATCTTGAGAAGATGAGCAGACATGCAAACCTTGAAAACTTTTGAAATCTCACGTGTTGAACGGTAACCGGCAGCACTGCAAAAGATTTTATAGGACTCGGTGCTACGAGCGGTGTGATCTTGAGAAGATGAGCAGACATGCAAGCCTTGAAAACTTTTGAAATCTCACGTTTGGTTTGACCGGACAACCTCTCACCATTAAATTTTTTTTCATCCTATCAGATCACAAATTTGTGTTAACCATTAGTTAAAAAGAGGACGGAAGAAGTGTATGAATCCTCCATCAGGGGCCCAACATAGCATCCAACATAAGACGCCAACAGCCAGGGGGGCCATCGGGGATTTTGGGCGCTGTGAAAAAGGGATCAATTTGGTCCCTGCTACTTCGATGTGGCAAATTAAACATCTCTTTTTTTTAGGGTTAACTGATTTGAAACTCAATAGTTAGCGGCACAAGCCTGGAGGGAACTGTTCATCCCGGTTAAAAAAAATACAAAAACACGATTCAAAAAAAAAACCTTTTCCCCTTGCAAAAAAAAAAAAAAAAAAAACCTTTGCAAAGGAACACAAAGTTTTTGTGAGGGAAGGCAAAGTTTTTTTTTTCTTCGATCTCATTTTAGGGGCTCCGTAGGATCTCGCACATTAATTGAATAATAACTTTTAAACGTAAATATTGACAATGGTTAGCAAATTTTATGCAATTGCTGGAATGATTCAAAGTTGAAAATATGTGTTCATGTACTTAAACGGGAGCTCCAAACCACAAGTCCCGAACGAGTTGCAACTTGCGAGAAAGCCTGTCGCTAATAACTGATTTCAGCTTTTACCATCACATTTATGACGGTCAGAAAACACGTCGAAAAATGTCACGAAAGCCTGCCTCACATGCTCATGAACAGAATGTGACAATGCAGCCCATGATACGAACTGCCCCCCCCCCACCCCCCAAAAAAATATACACGCAAATGTCATGTTTTTCTTGTTTCCCTCAA
The DNA here is from genome assembly GCF_001891065.2 of Hippocampus comes. Taxonomy (NCBI): domain Eukaryota; kingdom Metazoa; phylum Chordata; class Actinopteri; order Syngnathiformes; family Syngnathidae; genus Hippocampus; species Hippocampus comes. The sequence goes on along the minus strand of NW_017805625.1, from coordinate 3,323,316 downwards.
TGGGCTCACTTGCGAAAACTGCTAACTACGGCATAATCAAATAAATAATAAATATGTCTGTCGCAAAAACAGTAGGAAGTAGTAGGAAGAAGTAAAAAACTTATCTCGTCCCATCCCTTGTTCTTTGTTGTATTTTGTATTCAAACTACGATTCAGAGTGTGTGCGTCTGTCTGTGTGTGAGGGTGAGGCAAAAAAAAGTCACTTCATGTGGACGATATGGAAGATTGAGGTAAGAAATTGGGGATGGAGAAAGATAGAGAAAATGAGGCGAGTGGATCACTTTTCCATATTGCATGTGTAGCTGAATCCATCATCTTGGGGAGCCATTACATGCGTCATTCACATCAAACTTTCCAAATTAAAGAGCCACCTCATCCCCTCGACTGTACTCCGCTTGCTAATCCCCTCTCCAGCGACCCGCCCCCCCTTCTCCGTTCCTGTTTAGCCCGTGCACGCACCAACTTCTCCCCTCTTTGGAGTAAAGTTGCTGAGAGGGCTCATATATGATGTTTTTGTAGCTTCAGCGTAGCCTCGGGATGCAAAACACATCTCAGAGCTGCCAGATGAGGCCGTGGTGGTTATCTTATCTGATGCGGGGGGGAAAAAAAAAGGGGGGGGTGGTGAATTTTATTTGCATGCTGCATTGATGTTCAAATAGCTGTTTGAATGCTTCCTCAGCAGCCCGGACAGACTGTGATTGTGTGGCTGGCGAGCAAACAAGTGTATCAGATGATATCAGCCGTGCCCTACTTAACTAGCCCGGGTGAAACGCGCAAACGCGGCAGACCGTGTAAACTTCACTTCGCTTCTACGTACATCTGTCTCCAACTTCACTCCGCAGTAACAAACACACATGTGTGTGCGCGTGTGCGTGCGCAAAAGCTCCTCAACTATGCATCTGTTGCACTTTATGGCAGCGAGATGTTCAGTACCTCATATTGCAGCAATAAAAATAAAAGTCTGGTCGGGAAGTAGCTTGATGCAGTTGGAAAAAGTTGGATCGGGGAGTCATGTCGCAAATCACATCGTGCTCTTTGGCCTCACACACACACACACACACACACACACACACACAGACACACACCCGCCAGAGGGGCCCGTCTGGCTTTCGCACACACACACACACACACACACACACACCCGCCAGAGGGGCCCGTCTGGCTTTCAGATGGACCGAAACATGACAAAAAAGAGAGGCGAGTACAGGAGAAGAGATGCGAGAGGAGGAGAAACAAGAAGACAGATGAAAGGAAAAGTGAAGGAAACCAAGACAGTGATCGGAGGAAGTGTGAATTTTAAAACAAGGAGGAGTCACTCAGGGCGAGTGCCGGGCTTTCATCCCTCACTGTATTGTGTCCTCGCTCCTTTCAATAGACTGGCAGAGATCCGTTTTCACATTTCAGGAGCAATTGTAACCAGGATAAGTGAGTCAGGAGGCATATGCAGAAATCTTTGAGAATCTTCTGCTCAAGCGAGAACTTCTTTCTTTGACAGACTTCCGAGGTTTGATACCTGCGATTCGCAAGCTAATCCAAGTTAGAATTTAAATAGAAGCTAAATCATTGTCTTTTCCTCACTTCCTATTCCTGCTTCGGTGATGTCGCCCAATCTCCCGCATTCGCTCTCCCGTGGAAAAAGCCTGACCTCTGCGCTTTTTTTTTCTTTTTTTTTTTGTCTCCTTCCTTAAGATTGGTTTTAAATACTCAGCAGATTAAAGCACAGGCATGAAAGATCACATTAGCCATATATTTAAAAATCCCCCCTGGTCGATAATCCATGTATTTGTCAGAATCAAACACAGGGGAAATCGAAAAGGGAAGCAATGACATGATGGGTATAGCCAGAGCCAGACATATTGTGAAGGGGAATTAGAGGGACAGAGTTACATTTAGCAGAATGTGGCCCAAGGAAAAAAAAAAAAAGTCCTTCGGTGTGATTATTGAAATTCACTCAACAATGCCTTTCAAGAACGGTTTGATGGAACAAAAAAAAAAAAAGCACTGTGGTGACCTCTGATGCCTTTCACAATCCAATGAAAACACACACACACACACACACACACACGCACACACACACGCAGTGACGGGGAGCAAAAAGGGAGAATGATGCAGAAAATGCATCCGATATGAATATTTCACATACCCCAAGTGTTAGCATCCTGCTGCAATTGCATTCCAGGTAAAAGGTGTATCAAACATTTTCATCATGATGAAATGAGATGCTTTAACTCACTGTTGGAAGAGAGGCTGAATGAACATGTCCACGTGTGTGTGTGTGTGCGTGTGCGTGTGCGTGTGTGTGTGTGTGTGTGTGTGTGTGTGTGTGTGTGTGTGTGTGTGTGTGTGTGTGTATCAACGCATGGCGCATCAAATGAAAATTCTTGAACACGAAAAAAGTGGCTTGCAATTAAAAAATAGTTGCATCTTTCTTAGTCTTAAGGCAACGAGATGAAATAGTTTGTCATGAATAGATGAAATCATTGAGCCCTTCAGGCCATGTGTCAGACGCGTTCTCGAAATGTCAATACAACGATAGTAAATTCCACATTGCAACTTTTATGAAAACTATTTTCGCTTTTGATGATCTTAAACCTCCAAGGCTGCTGCGCAACCTACTGGACATGAATGTTTCTTTCTTTCTTCTCGTTCAAAAGAGAGCTGCGGTTTAACATAAGGTTACAAAACAGGCATCTGCAATAAGAGTGGCAAAAAAAAAAAAAAAAAGAAAGCATCACAAAGAAAAGTGTTTTACTTTCAATGTCAAAATACTAAGAGGAGTATTTGTGTGTGCGTGGTCCCCCCCCCACCCCCGACTCACTCCTCAAGTTCTACAGTGGGTGAAAGCGCAGGGTTCCGCAAGAGATAGGAGTTTCATTTGTTCAGTGACCATGCTCATTAATCAAAAATATCTCAAATCATTTTTCACCATTGACATGAATGGAAATGCCATGAATCTGTTACAGCCTCCCGAAATAACCTGTTTCTTTAAAATTAGGATAATAGCACTATAATAAATTACTTCATTAAAAAATAGTCATAAGATTATAAAGTAGACTGTTAAGAGTTACATAGTTTTATAATAGTGCAACATATCTAATTGACTGCGCCTCCTTCCGGTGTGGCACAGCTGCTGGAGGAGCATTACGGTACAGTCATGCAGACACAAACAAAAAAAGAGTTTCACAAGCACTCTGAGTGAATCAATAATCTGCAGTAACATTAGTCATTTTCCACAGAGGATAAAGAATATATGCCTTTGAGTATTGTTATACTCTGTCTACATGTGTTGCTGCACTGTGAGTGATGAAATATCAGTTGTTGTAGCATTATAGCACTGTCACAATGGTGCTGTTTGTTCGCCTGTCACCGGCATTTCCAATTATGTAATAGCATTAAGCTATCTGAATTTTAGTAATGTTTGTTTTTTTGTAACACACAATGCGTAAGTCTGTTTGTTTTGTTTACTTTGACAGTAAACCTCTACGGAGAGAGGCATTAAAGTGTTTTTTTTTCGCTGGCAAGCTGCTGCTTGACGTGATCTAAGTTGAGGTCACTGCCACCATGCGACACTTGTTTCAAATTTTTGCCCGTCTAGTTAAAGCAAAAACACCCCAACCAAAAAAAGTCTATCATTTGCTCAGTGGAAACATTGTTGCATTGTCATGGGCAATTCCAAATTCCATTTTTTTAAGATGGATTTCTGTTTTCTGCTTTATTCACGTAAAATAAAACAGTCCTTCCTGCTATCTATCAACTCATCGCTACATGCTGATAGAGTCTTGAGCTGGTTATTGTATCTGGGCTGTTATACGTGTCAGCTTAACGCTGATGGCCACACTAATGTGACACAGCTCTCTGGGTTACATCTATTTCTGTTGGATTAAAAAAAAAAAAAAATCAGTCTGTTCACAATTCATCGTTAACACACACACACACACACACACACACACACACACACACACACACACACACACACACACACACGCACGCACACATTCCAAAAAGGTTACTCAAGCAAGCCAGCCTCATCTTATTCTCCCAAAACTTCACGACCTCACTCACGCCTTGAATCAGTGACTTACAGTACACAATGAAGAGGTAAAAAATCAGAGCTGTGTGTGTGTGTGTGTGTGTGTGTGTGTGTGTGTGTGTGTGTGTGTGTGTGTGTGAAGCATTCGCAGACAAAGACCCGCGCTGTAGGGAGTCCTGTGGGAAAGGCGTGCGGCCGGAAGATGTGAGCGCATTGGCGAGTGATAATGTCAACTTGAGAGATACGGCGTGTCATTTTACACAAGCGCGCATCAAAAGTGACAGTGTAGGGATGGGATGGGGTGGGGACGGGGTGGGGGACGACAGGAGAAGACAGCATGTCATTTGTTTGCTTTGATACAAGATCGCACAGGGGAATGGACTGTGTGCGTGTGCATCTTTGCAGATCTCTGCATTTCACTATACAAGCAGCATCGAAACTCACAGGAATCTAGTGAGAAATCATCCAAAAACTGAGGTCACTAGTTTTGTCATGGCGCGCATGACTGGATGTGAGGCAGCCACCATTTTAACCATCTGTACGGAATGACTGTGAATGATTTTCTCGATTTGCCAGCTGAATGGCAGCAAAATAGGATGCCGTCTGCCATTTCCCGACATTCAGCTGTGGTAGTCTTCAACTTTCCTGAAGTCTCAACAGGAATTCGAGTATACTGCCCCCTGGTGGCCAGGTCACGCACACCAGAAGGAGCAGCACAATGCCCATTGAATAATGATGATGATGCGGATCAGAAGGCATGTTTGTGTGTGGTCATCGCCGAGAGTTCAACAGACTTGAACGCAGAATGGAACAAGAGCCAATCAGGTAGCAAAGCGAAGGTTGCACCCTTCCCGTCAGTCAATTGTCAAGTCAAGTCAAGTACAACTTTATTGTCAAATGTGCTGCGTGTGGACTGAGCAGGCAGGGCAGAGACTACGGACAGTGAATGGCACCGTTTTCCTTTTGTTGATATGAGGAAGCGAGACAAGTTGAGGTCTTGTTTTTTTGTGTAAGCAATTATTTTAACTGCAACAGACATTTTGTTTCAAATTGCGTCACTTGTAAGCCAAAGTACCACTGTAATTACTCCAACATTTATTGCAACATTTTTCAATGGTAAATTTGTCCCGCCCCCCCAACCTTCCCCCCACAAAAAAAATAAAACACTCCAGGTTCAAGCATTCATCTAGGCTCATCTGGCCCCTCCATCGCATCCGAATGTTTTCCATCACATTTACCCCAGATCAATTTCGAGCCAGACATCAAAGAGAAACCTCCACGGTATACGTAAGCTAAATGTTACATGGAAAAACATGCACATACGGTGAAGGGATCGAGAATGACCCCTGTCAAAAACAACACCGGTTGTTCATAAACAAATTCAAACGTTGACTTTTTCTGAGAGTTTAATGACAAAAAGAAATGGCCTATATGTGTGACAATCAAAGTGTGTGTCAAATTTCTGTCTCTTGCCTCTGCAAGTCGTCACGCACAGCTTCAACTGTTGTGCTTGGGTTGGTGTGAGTGTGTGCCTGTCACTGACACACACACACACACACACGCACACACACACACACACACACACACACACACACACACTTGCAGCCTCAACACTCCTTCCCAGACTGGTCACAAGTGCCAAAAAATGAAGGGAGTCCTTGAGGGAATTGAATGAGACCCTCCCTCACTTTTCTTTGGCTCTCCTTGCCTGCCTGCATACAAGTGTGTGCGCAAATATCTTGTTAGCACATCTATGACTTCCTTGGGCTGGGAATCCAAATTATTTCAAGGCCTTGCGATTTATGTGTTTGTGTGTGCGTGTAGTTGTGCGATGATGCTCACGTGATGACGGCGACTGTGCTTCTGCTGTGAATAATTGAAAGCTGTGATGAGCTTTCTCCTTCAGTGTTTTGTCATATTCCTTCCAATGCCATCACGCTGAGGGCAAACTATGGTTACTTTTGATTGGTACGTTCTCATTTATTCTTGTTAGGACAACCTGAGCGTGATTATGCATGCAGCACAAGTGTGCAGCATGAGTTGTCGTTATTTGTAAAACGTGCACTCATGTGGGTGCTCGGTTGTTGTACACGCTCTTGCTTATTTGTATTTATTTTGGGCCTCTCTTCGGCTCTCAAGGCATTGTGGGACTTTACTGGAGCTTGTTTGTAAACATCGACGCCACAGCGAGTTGTGTTGTTAGTGCTGCTTGAGTTTATTCCCAGAAGGTTGCTAAAGCTCACAGTTTGTTAATACCGTCCATGCCTTCTCCAACGCTGTTGCTCTCATATGCAAACAACGCAACAAGGGAAACTGATTCAACAAGAAAAGAGAAGCATGGCGGAATGTTGCTTCTGCACACATGCCACAATCAGCCCGACTGTCGACTGGAGGGATCAGCGGCTCTGTGACACTTTGGGTGAACACTACCGCCATATTTTTCTTTAATTAAGCCTGGGGAAAAAAAAAAAAAAAAAACTTGTAGTACAGCCAACCTTGCACATGAAGCCACTTGTGTTTTAATTTAATTACCTGTCCACTTTGATAACTATTCACCCTGATTAACATGGGGCAGAAGGGTTCCGAAATTTGAATGGGAGGGATGAGAACCAGACTTATCAGGCTCTTTTCATCCTGTTACGCAGCCTGCTCCTGTCAAGGCTTTGCCCGATTTTGTCACTTTACATCATCATGGCCCAAACTATGCTTCTCGCCTCAACAGCTACACGACCGTTCGCCGGAATAACGCTTTCAAAAACATCGGAGGCTGCGCAATACCCTTCCATCTGTCAGAAATGAAGTGTTAAGATCAACAAGTGAAGCGAGCCTATATCCATCAAAACCTCGGCTGCATACCACAAACTTGACTTGAGCTCACAACTTTGAACAGTTTTATAAAGAAAACGGGCAGTAACTGAAAGACCGCAAGCAATTCGAACAAAACAAAAGTCAAAAAGGCATGAAACACAAGTGTATTCACCGACTACGACTTGGTGCCAAACATTAACAGTGGTTTCTACTGTAAAAAATCAAATGCCTGCGTTGTTGTATCATTTGGAATTTGGCCATAATTTTTGTGGAAAAATATGACTCAAACGTCAGACAGAACTACTGCCAGGGAGAACGTTGTCAGCCCTCAGCGAATCTTACGAGAGGTCAGATCTGCACTACTTGGAAAATGTAGAGAGCTAAACTATAAGTGAGTCTACATAAAATGTAGCTTAGCTACACTGAAGCTAACTACCAGAGAAATGTAGCTAGCTAAAGCCTCGTTCACACAGCGAGAAAAATCGGCCCAATTTTAGCTACAATTCTCCACTCCCGACAATAATAAGGATGCTCTGATTATCAGAATGGCTCCAAATATAATCTTTCCAGATATTACAGCCATGTGTGGTGTATTCAGACTGTTTATGACCGCTCAGAAAGACGTTTAGGCCACTCCAATCCCAAATTGGGGATATTCAAAATGTTGGATTGTTTTGGCCCCACTTCTCACCATGTGTGGTGTGCCCTAAGGACAAACGAGTAACTGAATAGTGTGTACTGAACTTTTATTGCCAAAAACATGTTGCGATCTCATGCTATGCTAGCTGTTGATGTTTGCAGACTGAGTTATGATGACTACCGTACCTGACGATTGTTGTAATAACCCACATGTGTGTCCTTAAATTTGTGTCTCGAATGTCTTTGAATGTTCCCAAGGAGATTGTTTTTTTTTTTTTTTTTTTTTTTTTTTAACGTAACAAAATGTACACACATCTGGCACTTCATCTGCCATTGTATCCAGTTGCATGCATTCCATAATCCGTACTGCTCCAGACAATTTGTGGGCACTATCAAGATGGGCATCATCAGGATAATGAAACCATGTAAAAAATTGTATCATTCAAGTGCTTATTATACACAGTTCTTCGCAGAGCAGTGTGTGTCACATCCCAAAATCACATTCCAAGAGGTTAAAAAAAAAAAAAAAATTCAGAGATTTATTATGCAAATGTTTGGCAACTCAGAATTTCAATACAAATTTTCTGTATGAGTAAACGATTCTGATTGGCATGCCAAAGGCACTTCATCGTGACACTGACCCATGGATAACGCAGGTTTGTTTTGCAGATATTAACATGATCAAATTCAAACTTGAAGTGACAGCAGCAAATGAGCAAAGGGGTTCCAGTTGGACACATGCTCACACACAAACGCACCCACACACAGATGTACAGTATACATATGTTTTAGGGTTATTGATCGGACTCATGAATGGATGGTGATTTACTGCATTGGTGGCCCCTTGTGAGGTGGTCCTCTGGTTGACTGCCATCATTTTCCAACGGTTAAAAAAAGCTTCGATAGGGAAAAGGAGGCTGAATCCTTCTTAATAGCCCACACCAAATTATTCCAAGATTCCCTTTTGAGTTATAACACGTTTTTTTTTCTTCCTCCTCTACCCCTAGCTTCCCCCCCCCACTCCCCCCCCCCCTTCTGCCGAGACAGGCATGATGTAATTCCCAAATTTCTTCAGAGACAGTAATCTCAACACTGATTATGCTGTCAATTAGTAAATGAATGAGACGTGAGGGAGAAAAAGGTGGTAATAACTCCTGCAAAAGGAGTTGTCAAGCCTCCAAAATACATCAAGGACATAGTGAGCTCTGCAGACAGTAAAAAATGTCCAATCACAATATAACTGTCTATTTGCAAAGAAAGCATATAACAGCCGTGAGCCCACTAAAGCAGTCTTCTTCTTTTTTTTTTTTTTGGGGGGGGGGGGGGTTGAGTTTTATTTCAAGACTGACATCAGTCTTTTACACCTAAATCAATATGCAGTGAGAGACAGTTTAAAGTTATCTCCATTTTTAGCTTCCTCAAATGCGTGGTTACAACTTCCGGATTTCACTTGGTGGAGGCAATTATACACCAGTTTGTATCTAAAAACACTTTAGATATGTCAGTGCAGGAACGTAACAAAAAATGTCCATGAAAGTGAAATGTTCTGTTTGAATCTTTTTTTTTTTTTTTTTTGGGGTGGGTTGTTTTTCTGAGTTTCAGCACAGGCAAACCATCTGTTGTTCCCTGACTACATAATGGCAAGACTCAGCCGGGATGCAAGGATGTCAAAAGGTCACTGGCTTCCCCTCACGCACGCACGCATGCGCAGCAATACAGAGAATGTCATGCCAATGCTACGTTTAATCAATTTGCTATTTGCTCCTTTAGAATTGCAAATACAAAGAATACAAATGTTGCAAAAGTCCTCGCACAGTTGAATATCTTTAAACCAAACCTGCAACCTCAACAGTGTAACGTTGACATGCTGATCTACCCCAAAGTGGCAGGCCACCTTCCAGGCAACTTTTTGAGTCATTTCTTTCTGAAATCAGTTGCTCATTTTATTACCTTCGATGTGCTTTTTGCGCCATTGTTTCAGCAGAGAGGCTTTTGACCTTTAACAAACACTTTACTAAACACTTTGATGAAAAAGAGCCGATGAAAAGACCATCTGTCGTTTTTTTTTTTTTTTTTTTTACATTCAGGATGAAGAACGCAGTAAGAATCACTCAAGACGCGAAGCACAAGTGATTGTTGAGCTGGAGAAGACGCAAATATCCCCAAAGAGAAATCAAATCATCCCGCATGAGGGGAAGAAGGAGAGAGAGGCGCTGTTTTCCTATTGTCGTGGAGTTTTGAAGCGGCGCACCTGCTTTAGAGGCATTACGGTAGCGCACAAACTGTCCCCGTGAAGTACGCGCACGCACACACACACGCGCGCGCACGCACACACGCTGCCCTGGTGATTCAAGGCTGATTTCCAGCGAGGGAGCGTCAGAGTGGATGGCAAAAAAAGAGCGGAGCGGCAGGCGGACAAAGTTTGTGGCGCTGAAAATAAAAAAGAAGCAAAAAGACAAAACGAAAGAAGCTTTTTTGGGGAGGGGGCGAGATAGCGGGAGAGGCGAGCCGAGCAGAAGTTGCGCACGGTGGCACACGAGAAGCGGCACAATTGTTGTGACTTGACTCCAGAGGTGCACAAAAGAAGCGAACAAGAAGAAGAGGACTAACTCGCGAGCACGCTTTTGTCGTCTTCGCTTCTCGCTTCTATTTTGTTGACATCGTTTTTTAGTTTTATTTTTGAAGTTGTTCTTTTATTTTTTTTCTTGCTTGTGTGTGTATCTCTCTCTTCCCCACCGGCGTGTGGCCTTTTTTTTTTTTTTTTTTGTCGCCGAGAGAGCGAGTGGACGCGCGGGGGGCCGAGAGGAGCCGGAGCCGGGCTGCCCACATGCTCCAACCCCTGGCGTGAAAGTTGACTTCTTCCCAACGCGAGAGAACAGGTTCATGCACAGCACACGCACGCAAGCACACGTACGCACTCACGCTAGCTCTCGCATTGTCTTGTCCACCGGACTTTTTCCCCACTTTTCTCCTCGTTTGTCAACTTTTAAGCCGCTCTAACCACGTGCAAAGGTGTGTCGATTGCTCCGATGCGAACACTTTAACGCACTATTTTGTGTGTGTGTGTGTGTGTGTGTGTGTACGCTTCACTCTCCTTTTTGCCTCCAAACCTTTTAACAATACACCCTAAAAGGGGATTTTTCGATTGTACTACAATATAAAATCCAAAAGGTTCCCCAAACTGTTTCTCAACCACGAAGACATTTTTTTAAAATTGATTTTTGAATTATTATTTTGGAATTATTGAAAGTTATTTCTGGATAAGTATTTCTTTGCTGAAGGTGGCGTTCTTAAAACTCAGCGCTCAAGTAACTTTGAGTCTTTTTTATTTACAAGCAAATTTGCAACTTCCCCCTAATGAATCCCCACGCGTCTTTTGACCATAAACGCCGACGTAAAGTTATGTGGTGGTAATTTTACAAGACGTGAGCTTTCAAGTCCTCCATTTTTTTTGAAGTAGTTGTGATTTTAATTTAGTTTTATCTTTGTATCGCCGCGTTTTTTTAATGCGCCCCTCACAGATGATAATAAACCCATTGTGTCAAAAAGAAAGAGAGAAGAAGAAAACAGCTCTCTAGTCAAAAGGTCAGGGAACAATACCTTCTTTTCAAACCCGTTTTGACTTTTCGAAATTTGTAACCGCCGTGTGTGTGTGTGACCTGGCAGAGTTTCTTATTGGTGATGATTTTGCTCCATTTTTGCGCGATCCAACAATAAAATTGAAACGTCTCGACGCGGAGGAAAGTTGCCACAGCATCGTAAAGTTGACGTGCATCTCTCTGCATTCTCTTATCTTGGAGCATCTTAAAAAAAGGGAGCACGTTTTAAGCAATGCAAAAATAACATTTAAAAAAATGCAGTCCGGAATTTCAGAAAGTGATTTGGTCCTTTTGGTTATATTAGAAAGTAAAAAAAAAAAAAAAGATGACCTAAAAGGGTGTAGCTCAATGTACGTTTTTAACTGTGTTGGACAACTTAGTTGCAATCTCATACTGACATCTAAAAGATAGGCCTACGTTACACATGAATACTTGAACTGATTTATTATGCATGCGAGTTATGAAGGGGACAAAAAGGAGGGAAGCCTAAAAACAACAATTCATTGTGTGTCGATGTGGTGGCCAAACTGACACCAGCATCACTGCCACTTGATTGACGGGGCTTGAAGACATTTGTCAAAATTGATTTTATTTACTGTGTCATCCATCTCTCATTTTTTTTTCCGCCTTCTGTTTTGTTTCCATTCCATCTTCCTCACTGGCTTTTTTTTTTTTTTCCTCCACTGAGACACTTTCCTAATTGCGCTTTAACAAAAGATGCAAAGGCTCTCAATCACGCTTTATGACCTTGTCACATTTGTGGTGTCAGACAGATACTTGGTGGCGACTGCCTACCATCAAATTGGCATTTCATGTCGATTGAAGGGAGGGGAAAAAACGCACACTTTTGCTGTCGAACGCACTCAGGCCTCCTTTGAAAGTCTTCAATTGGTGAGATAAGAACGATATTAACTAAATATTTAAATTTCCATGCATTTCCGTGACTTTTAATTCACCGACGGAAAAGAAATGAACGTGTGAAAATTCAGCCATTTAAAAGATATGTCAGCAGTCCTCACTGTGTGTCAAATTTTGGGGTTTTTCTCATCATTTTTGGGTGGGGATCGAGTCGGACACCTTTTATTAAGCTATTCGGATGTTTTTGTCGGATTCAGTTACACTTCTGACGTTAGGATCTTTTGATTGAAATCTAAAAACATTAAAACAGAAGGCAGGTATAATCAATTTTTGAGGAGGAAAAAAAAAGAACTTTTGTGAGGCTTGCTTTCCCTTGTCCTCGTGCACTATTATGCAGCTGCCTGACTGTCAACATATTTTTTTTTAAATTTCCCATTTGCTTCCACACTTTTACTTCTTCTCTCATTTCCCTTCTCGTCTCATCTATCCCGACAGCTGTGTCTTTTCCATGTCACGTTTTGTTTGTCGTGCGCTGCTGGGCCGGACCCCTATCAGTCCGAGATTTTCCAACAGAACAGCCGGTTAAGTGTGTATGTGATTGTCTTTCTGACATTCAGGCATTGTGTGCGTGTGGCTCTGTGAGATGGTCTAGAGATGGGTAAAAATTACAATGAATCTCATATGCTTGTGGGGGGGGGAAAAAAAAAACTCTTCAGGCAGATTAAAAGCCATGCTGGCATGATTGTTTTAGTCCATAAACTCACTCAAAGGGTCCTCTCACTTCCATCAGTAGGGCTGCTGATAGTATGTGTACAATGAAGAGTATGTATAAAAGTGCTTTTTAATTTTTTTTTTTTCAACGCACCTGTGCTGCTCCAGTGAAAATGGACACGATTTGAAGTTTTAAATGTCCTGTGTCCGTAATATGCTGCGAACCCCAGCCCACAAGTCTGAGTGGGCTTTTGGGTGTAAAGTGATGTTGAAGAGTGCCCACATATGACACCGCTATGATAAACATGTCAGCTCTGACCAACCGTAGTTTTTCCTACGGTGCCACTTAGCTGCAACAAAAACTAAAAATGGTAAAATTTTCATTGAGGTCGGAGAGCAAGAAAATTTTTTTTCCATTTGTGTTAACATATGTTTTAAAAAAAACCCCACACATTCTATTTCAATCATTGTGTCTGATCCCTTTTCAGCAATAATTATTAATGCGATATAATTGACAAATTTGTTGAAGTGCTGCAAGCGGGAGAATGTTCAGGTTGCGTATTCAAGTGATTGACGGCATGGAGAAACTGCCGCCACATTGCTTTAGACTGAGTCCTGATTATACATGTGGTTCAAATTGAGCTTGTTATTTAGGAGAAGTACGGCGCTCAATGTTTGTGTGTGTGTGTGTGTGTGTGTGTGTGTGTGTGTGTGTGTGTGTGGGAGAGAGCGAGCGAGCGTGCGCATTTAATAAATCCCTGCACATTTTTCAAAGATGAGATGTGTTTTCCTGACGGGTCAGGAGGCAAGCGTCGTACTGTAAAGTTGCAAGAGTGCAAGGCGAGGAAGAACAGAGGGAGGAGGAGAAGGGTAGAAACACAAAGATGCCCTGAGACACATCTTACAGAGACGTTGGCCACCTGTGAGCGAGGTGTGTGTTCGCGTATCAAGGAGCCATCATGCATGACTTCAAACCTTCGTGATTGATTAAATTTTTTTGTTTTTAACGCATTGATTTTCTATTCAAGTGCCTGTCATGAAACATATCCTAATTTCATATGGGCCGGGCTCACTTAGGGTCTTTTTTTTAGTCGTTCCACAGAACACCAGCCCATTAACAGCTGATGGATGTTGGGAGGAGTGACCCAACAGTTCGAAGCGGAAGGGACTGTTTCCTATGAGCGGGTGGCGGTAGGGTGGGGAGGGGGAGAGTCGCTGGTGGGGGGGGCTGAAAAGGGAAGTGAGGGACAGGAAGAAGATAGAACATATGAGCGAAAAGGCTGGTAGGAGCGTCCAAGAGTTGTTGAGGCGTGGGTCATTACAGCTGAGGAAGCATTAGATCAGCCTCTCCAGGGTACGTTTGGCACCTGAGGCCATGGTTGGAGCAAAGAGCTGGAACTGAAGGGTTGGGCCACGTTTGAGTGTGTGTGTGTGTGTGTGTTTGGTGGTGGTGGGGGTGCTGTCAGTGTGAAGTCTGGAGGAATGAGAGCGAATCGGGAAGTCAGGAGGTGGCGGCGGCGGTAGGGGCTTTTCAAGTTTCGCCGTCGGAGAGGAGGAGCATGAGGTCAAAAGCACGCTTGATGCATCTCCTCATCTAAACCAACCGTATTAGTCATTAGCTACCTAAAAATCGACCGTGAAACACTTTGATCAGTAAAAGTGTCGTTTTGCTAACTGCCGTCGAGGGGGGGGGGACAAAAAAATGGCAAGAAAATAAACTCGGCGGTGACATACACGATCCACTAGACGGCCAAGCAGAGTGACTTCTTTTTGATTGACAAGCCACTGCTTCATCACTGTCGCCGGCGACTCGAACAGATGGCAAAGACGCAATATTACACGTCGCAAAATCCTTGAGTATTTTTAAAAGCTCACATTCGTAGGCCAAGCAAAAGGAGGCGTTGGAATCCGTGAGACGCCTGAAAAGCCATCATATGACGTTTCTGGATAAGGCACAATAACAACGCACCAGGGAGAAAGGAGTACAGTGGACACGCATCGCTCACGGACAGTAACGTCGAGAGAATATGATGCGTGAAATCGTGAATACGTTTCACCTTGTACGTTTTGACTGACCTACAAGCCCATTTGAGGAAAATCTGATGAGCTAACGCCGACAAAGTAACATCGCCTCATATTTACAGCCTGCGCTTGAAATAGAGCCTCTTGATGGCCACTCATTGGCCGTCGAGTCTCATGCTAACTCCGCATCGCCGCTGACAGCTTTATTTGTGTTATGGATTTTCCTTCAGTTCGTCCCGACTCCCTTTCCGCCCTTTCCGATCCCCGTAGTCCGTTCCCCTCGCCTACAACCCTCTGACCTTTCTGTAAGCGCTTCATCAGAGAGCCGTTGGTGTTTTCTAAAGCGCCGCGACAGACTGACAGGGCGGCCGTCAATCGAGCAGGGAGGTGGGGGGGGGGGGGCAGATCAGTGGAAAGCTTCGCTCGGAAGCAACAATGTGACTCAACTTTGCTCGCCGCCGCTTTAATGTGTATCGAAAAGGATGGTAGTGAAGGCTAGGTGACAGCTGCGAAATCTCGTCTCGCGGCATTATGGCTTCGCCGAAGCGCGTTTCACAAATCGTCTCACTGGGGAGACGTGCTGCCGGCCTCTTGAACGCACACTTTTTCACAGGCGCCGGTGCTCAGGTTTAGTTCAGTTAGCCTAATTGACACTTTCAAATCCACTATTATTTGGTCTTCTCTCATTTGATTTGACCGTGAATCTGATTTGCCGCATTTGTAGTTGCTCGGCATGCATCCGAATATTTGGCATGAGCGTACTCGCAGTTTTAGTCTGCGTCCCGGTTCCGCGTCACGGTGGACCGGTGTGGTAATAACCCTTGAAATGCATCTCATTACGTCTTCTAATCCGTCAAGTATCGGGATGTTGGCGAACGCTTGGCAAAAACGTTGCTGGGGCTCTTTTATGGTATTAGTATTTGTGGTATTAGTTCCGGGGGGACACGGGATGCCGACTTAAGCTATTAGCATGTGAGGCGCCGCGCAGGATGATCCGTCCCCTGACGGGACGAGCTGTTAGCCGGTCTTGGACTAAATCACAATAGGCGGCCTGGCTTGACGGATTGACGGAGCTTTTTGACACCCGTCCGGACCGCCCTTTTCCTTCCTCCTCTGCCGCTTGTAACCTCACATGGGAGATTAGAACGGGCCAGCGCTTGGGAACTTTGAGTCTTTCTAAATAGTTTGCTTATCTTCTTCAGAGGGGGAAAAAAAAACAATGCAAGACGAGTTTTTTTTTTTTTTTAACTCCTGCTTTGTGCAGAGGCTTTGCAACTCGAGGTAAAGACACCGGCCAGGTTTTACTCGGTAGGGGGCTGGTAGAGCCACTATCAGGAGTCGAGGTGATGCCGTTGCACTGCGGATGCACTTATTGTGCGCGTGTGTGCGTGCACATTCAATTAACTGTCAATCACCGCGTGACCCTCCACCTCTCTCTCCTCCCCGGACTGAATTCCTCTGGTTTTAGGTTCTGTTTTTCAAGCGGCCGTGACGGAGAAGAAAAAGCAAACAGGTCATCAGTTTTCCTAACTTGTATGTATTCTTTAGGGCAATTCATCACTGTGAGGAGATAGTCTTCTCTTATTTTTTTTTTTTTTTAAATGATTTCATCAGCGTTGCAAATGAGTTTTAAAGTCTTCAGTCAAAGAGGGAGGATTGAGATCTTTGGTGCCGGTCCATCAGAGGCTGTTTTTTTTTTTTTTTCTCTCTCTCCACTTTGTGCTCCTTGACCAGGCATTGAAACCGGTGTTGGTGCGCATGTGCTTCCACATGCACGTCTGTGTGCGGTGGGCATTGTTGGCCGAGAGACATCTGCCACTAGATTATTCCCAGCTGTTATCTGAATAATTGTGCAATCCCCTCCTCCCAAACACCCTTCCTCCACCTTCCTTGCCCCCCGCCCGCCCTCCTTGTCTCCTCTTCCTCCGCAGTGGGAAGCGATGAGCCTCCTTTCTGAGCCACTTGATTATGAATGCGTGAATGTACACATGCACTGGCCACTTCATTGCGACTGTCATCGCTAGAAATGTATTAAATAATAAATACAAAACTCCAATCAGATTAGCTCGACGGGAGGAATGGAATATGAAACGATTTTCTTGATGGTATTTGATGACATTGTGCAGGTGTACCTAATGTTGTGTCTGTGAAGTATCTGTGTTGCTGTTGTCACCGGTTCTTTTCTGACATTTGGACAAGGATTCAAACAAACGTACACACCTGCTTTCGACTTCGCCCTTCCTCCCCTCCCCTCTTCCTCCCCCCCTTTGGCTCTCGGCGAAATAAAAGTATCCTAATCCCGCCAGATCAAGATTGCTGTCCAGCGCGGCTTTGCCAGCCTGCGAATTAGAGACAGCTCTCATGTTCCTAAGGAGCGACGGCCGTGTGTGTTTGTGCGCGCGAGTGTCTGTGTGCGTTTGTGTTGTTAGGCTTTGAAGGCTTGCGGGATTGAGAGGGGATGCGTTAGATAGGGAGGGGGGGCTGTGTAAGAAAAGAAATAGGGCAATTTGAAAGTCGGGAGCAAATGAAGAGTGATTTTTTTTCTTTTTGTGTGGACAAAATTGCACGATTCTATCAAGAAAGTGATGAAAGCGTTTGTCGTTTATTTATAGGTTTGAATAATCCGTTTCGGTTGTGATGTATTGCTTTGGAGCAACGGAATCACTCCCATTCTAAAATGAAAGGAGCTTTTTTTTTTTTTTTTCTTTTCAAGAAATGAGCAAAAAAAAAAAGTTCATTTGTTTCAGCGAATGAGTTGTCCTCCTTATTTGAGTTCATCAAACAAGCAATCCTTTTTGCGTTTATTTTTATTTCTTTTTGCACCGTTACAGCAATCCTCTTTCAACCGGTTTTGTTTCCCCGTGTTCTTGTAGGCCACCTCCGCGTTGAACTTCCAACTCTCTTTTATTTTTCTCCTTTTGCTTCTTCCTCTTCTCCTCACCTCTTTTTCTGTCCCTGACTCTCCCCGTCAGGCCTGTTGTCTCTAATTATAGCGCTCTGCCTTCCCTCTCAGTCTCTTCATTACATCCCGCCTGTCATCACAGTTTACTTCCAACATTTGCTACCTCTCCTCGCGCTTGTTCAATAGCAATCATTTAATTCCGTAGCAGCGATTTGACAGGAATGTGCGGCAAGGTCAATCAATCAAACCCTTCAGCAAATTCGACACAATGCAGCCCGACCATTGAAAATGCCGGCATTTCGTGCACATTCTCGTCCCATTTGTTCACGAAATATTTTCATGCTTCGCCGCCACGGATTAATACACCGTTCTCATTTGGCTGCCGTGTAATCTCATGGATTTGTGTATGCTTTCACCATATAAAAGGTCACAAATTGTGTTGGGTGGTCTGAATACACCGCTCGTCTGAATGAACATTTTTATCACTACACCCGATTGTCCCTGAAATAAATTAGATGGTGCACCGACTATACAAAATGCGTTTTACTCCTCCTATTAAG
>NW_017805625.1:3290187-3300187 GCF_001891065.2 Hippocampus comes | reverse complement strand
CACAGACGCATCAATAACAATCTGAAAACAACATGCGTCCTCCTGGGCTTTATTTTTTGGAAGGGAGCTGGCGTGGAAGGATTGCAGGGAGCAAAATAGCAGGGTTTAAGGGGAGGGGGTGTGGGGTGGGAGTGGGGGGACCAGCAGCTGCCCTATTAGCCCAAAATCTGTTGTTCGGAGGAGGTGGGAGGAGGTGGAGCAACAAGCACTGAATGTTCACAAAAGGGGAAGCACACAGTAATGGGCATTTCAACCCTAACACGTCTTTGGGTGTACTTTTTGTCACACTTTTTCCCATAATCCAACACTCTATTCCTGATGGGAAGGCGTGCTTCTATAGGCTTATTTTTTTTTTCCTCCCTGGGAATAATAAGAGAGGTCAGAAAGTGAGGCAACTTCCTGCTTCAAAGTGCTGGGTCAGACCGCCGCTTGGCACGAGTAGTCAGGGCTCAGCAGAACGCGCGCGCGCTCAAACACAACCGCACCACGTATAGAACCTGCGGCGCTAAGAAGCCCGTAGACCTCGATTAAGTACAGAGGATGAAGTCGCCGGCGTAATTAAGAGCCTGTTTAGAACGCTGACCTCGTCCAATAAACACAAATTTATAGCTGCAAACACGCCGACAAACGTGCGGCTCCATTACGTTGCAAACACTCCAAAGCCGTCTATAAATAGGCAACTGATTTACAAATGAGCTGACCTGTATGTTGGCCCTGCGCTCAGATAGGCCCACACCCCCGCCGGGGAGCGTAAATCACAAAGAAAATGCATATGCATGAGCATCCGGGGAGGCGGTGGGGGGGATAAGTGCGCCTGTGCATGTGTGCGCCGCGCGCCATTGAGGCTTAGTTAAGTGCCTTTTATTTCATTGAGGTAAAGTTAAGGGCCGTGGACGGGCCTCACTCCACCGTGTTGGTTTTCAATGGAAATAAAGAGAAATAAAGAACTCTTAACTTTTTTTTTTTTTTGGGGTGTCTATGTGCGCGTGTGCACTTTTTAGTAGTATCCAGGGATGGCACATCACAGTAATGGAAGCGAGATGACGTTTCATGTCATGTTTCTAGGAGAAGTGGTTTTGGTGTTGGACCTTTGCCTGCTCTGCCTGTGCGTGCGTGCGTGCGTGCGTGTGTCGAATGTGAGCTGCTTTAACCTCTGCTTGTTTTATGGACTTATGCGTGGCTCTGGATGTGGCTGCCGCTAGATTAATTTACACACCACTCACACTCGCTTGCCAAATCTGCCGTTTCTCTGCCGTCTGAAGACAGAGCAGATATTGCCCCGCGAGGTAAATAAATTACTTCCATCGATTGCTGTGGTTGTCGAGTGACTTTATCTCAGGTTGACTTGTCCAGATATGCATCAGTGTGTGACAGGGGGTGGTCTTTTTTTCTTTCCTTTTTTTAAACGATGTGCCACTGTGTCTTATTTTACATGTGTTTGTGCAGGTGACAGGCTAAAATCAGATCTTCCCGATGGCTATCTCTGCTTATTTTAAAGCCTCCGTCTTGAGTTAATGTGTGAGTTTGCCTGGATTCTAATTGAAACATTCTGCCGTGCGAATATTGAAACGCGAATGAAATTGGGCTCCAATCATCACAGAGGGATTTTCGGTCTCACCTTTTGGCCGCATGCACGTTTGGAGTTTATCTGTGCCTCAGTAGCCGCCGGCATTGGGAACTATAAAGCGCGATCTAATCGGACCTCGATCACTGATGCCAGCCCGTGTGTGTATTTTTATCTGCTTAGACGACGTCTATGCGGGAACGTTGGGGGACATTTTACCGCCGAGGCCCAGATGTCGTGGCGTAGGAAAAGGTTAGAAGTTCAGTGTTGAAAGGCGGAGGGTGTGCGTGCGTGCGTGTGTCGGCGGGCCGGGCCCACATGCGGTTTTAATAGACGCTAGGCTGACATGACTGCAGAGGCCAAGAAGCCACCGTTAAAAAAGTTTTGGAAAAAGTGTGAAAGTATGCCTCATCTGTTTAACAGTGGAACAACTGACCAGCGACGTCGCGGAGCTCATCCATGTGCTCATTTAGTCATCACATTTGATTTCATACGTGATCATTCTTGTGTTTTAGGATTTCATTTTTTTGTTGGGGTTTTTTTTCGGAAGTTCGTTGGTGTCACAGTTGGGGTTTTTGAAGCTATTTTAGGATGGCGTTTCTCCATTTTTTTGGGGGAGGGAGGGCTAAAAAAAGTCATTTGAGTTGGAAGAACTCATTGACATTTATGCCATCAATGTTTGGTAGCACAACAAAGCAAGAAAGTCGTTTGCTCCAAACTCAATTGGTGAGTTGTTTTTACTTTCCCATTCAAGTGAAGGTCAATACAAGGGACAATCTTATTTCTTTCATTAGCAAAACTCAATCTTTTGTTGAACTCCCCAATTTTAAAGTTTGTCACCTTGAATTTTTGAGTTCATCCAACTTTTTTTCTCAGTGTGAGCCAATATAGGAGGTCAATTTCTAGGGGGGGGGGTTTCTCCCCTCCCTCCACTAAAGTTACTTCAAAAATTGCCATCAGAATACTTTATCGATCCCAGAATGTTTTCCGTTATGTGTACAAGACAACGACGAAGAAAACAATGACTTGAGTTGTTGCATGCGTGTGACTTAACTGAGTCAATTATGACATCATGATTTTGACAGGCGCTCAACAGCTGATGTCGAACAATTATTTCCTTGGTCATTGTGCTCTTGAGATTTGGCGAGGCGAGAAGCATCACACGGCCAAGACGCGCATTCATTTCGACGAGCGTTTTTCAAGAAATGTGTGGGGGGGGGGGGGAACATAAGGGATGTTGTTCACAGAACGCTCTCCAACATGATTAATTGAATTGCATAAATAAGTGATGAAAAACATAATAAAACATCAACTCCCTCTTAAGGGCTTGCTCGGCCTCCTTATTTATTTATTCTATGCTTAACTTTTATTGCTCTGATCATGAACAAAACTGGCCCGACCTGCATTTTTCACTTCAGATTTGCTTTATCGCCCTGGGCGCTACGATGCAAATGAGTGGCGCGTAAGCGAGTGGAAAACATAAAAATAAAAAAATAAAAATTGAAATTGAAATAATGCTTGAGATGAAACAATAGTTGCATTTGGATGTTGTTCTAATTGGGGCAAATGGCTGACTAAAATCAACAGACGAGGAGTTGCCGGCTCGGTGGATCTTTCTCATATCTCTGCTGCGGTTAAAAATTAAAATCCCAAGCAGCATAAATCAGAGAGGAGAGAAAATTAATATACAGCGAGGGAAGATTAATCAGATCGCCGCGCTTTCATTGTAATCTTCTCCTTTTGTCCTCAAGTGTGACAAAAACATTATTGAACATCTTTACCTTCGCATCAGCCACTCAGACTCGGCGCGCCGGCCGCAAACCTAACAGTCTTTTAATATTGCCGCTTGTATATTCTAATCCTGACACCACTTGAAATATAATTCCTTTGCCTATTTTAAATCACGAATGTGAAATTGCATTAAGGCAGGAGTGCGCGGGCATGAAAGCGGGCATGTTAAATGGACATATGAATGCAGGGGTAAAGCCGGACCTATTAAGCACTTTTCTTATTATTTCTGAAAGTGGAGCGTGATAATTAGTTTGGTAGAAATCCTATAGCGGGGTGGAGGCAAGGGTCTCAATAGTTGAGCCAAATTAATTTCTTCTGTCACCTTGAGCATACGTTCCTCTTAATAGGTTTAATCTATTTCACGGTGATTAACTTTTATTTTTATTTTACCACTTGACGGTGATACCTTTTTTTTTTTCTTCTTCTCCCTACGCGGATTCCACTCTGCGGCTAAATGGTGTCTTCGTACAGACATACGATATAGATGCATGGCGTCATTACCGCTTGGCTCTCGACTCGGCGCGATCTGAGGGATGGCAACGAGGTCGTTTTCCCAGCGGTCCTTGCAGCTGCAGCTCGGTTGTCATGTGATCCAAGTGTCTGGCCGGATCGCCGTTTTCTTTTCCTTTTTTTTTTTTTTTCCTCAGGAGTCACTCCAAGTCTTTTTAGTGCTAAAAGTTAACAATCATTCCTGATGTTAAATCCATCAGAAACCGCCATGTGCCACGAGGTTGCTTTAATAATCTCCCCTGTGTGTATGTGTATGTGTGCGCGTGCGTGCGTGCGAGTGAGTAGAGGTTACGGTGGGCCATGGGAAAATGGAATACCTGAGAGGATTAGAATGATCCCAAGGACACTTTGTGTGGCACTCCAATCAAAAAGTCATTCCGCATGAATTGGGTTGCGCTTTGTAGCCACTCAGATACCTGCGGTCCTTACGCACAATCCTTAGCATACTTTGGCGACGTGGCTGCCGTTTGGGTCTTTGCCCGTTTGTGTCCGTACATGTCTCAATATGTATGCTTTATATTTTGTTGGAATGGCACACGTTTTCCTGTCCGGTTTCAAGTTACACTGGTAAATTATACCCAGTCACTGAAATTACATCCTATAGACTTGTGAGAGTGCGTGTGCGTGTGCGTGTGCGCGTGTGTGTGTGTGTGTGTGTGTGTGTGTGTGTGTGTGTGTGTGTGTGTGTGTGTGTTTCCCCTCATTGCTGACATCATCTCACAGCGCTGTACCCCGTGTCAGCTTTGATTAGTCTGAATGAAGTCCAACTGTTTTTGTGTTTTCGTCATTTAGGGGAAGAAAAATGGAAATGCAGCTGTTTTCGTGCGTGTGTGTGTGTCTGCGTGGATGAGTGTATGTGTTGGCGGGAATGGCTGTGTTGTGTGCAGCGTTGACTGCGTAAGAGCGGTTGTCAACCGGCAACAATGCTTTGCGTCTGTTTTAAGGTAAGCGAAGCTTGATGGGACAAACCCCCCCACCCCCCTTCCCAAAAAAAAAAAAAAGGAGGCTGCAATATGCCAATTAGTGCACCACAAATGTCAGTTTTTGTTGGCCTGAGATCCTAACAAATAGTTGCAACAGTGTGTATACGTCAACTGTGGTAGGTTGGAAACAGTCCCCATCTGGGATGCGTTGCTTTCTTCAATATTCTTCTGGTACCTGCAGTATTTTTCTAAGTTCGGTCTTTTGGTCTACTTTTTTCGGCATTTTGGAAATGTAAACATGTCTAAAATACATCCAGATGTTACCAGATGTGCTGCGCCACCACAAACACTGGGCAGGGAGCATGCGTGTGCGTGTGCGTGTGCGTGTGTGCGTGTGTGTGCGTGTGTGTGCGTGAGCGTGTGTGTGTGTGCGTGTGTGTGTGTGACCCTTTGCCCAGCCATTGACTTCGATGCCGACAAAATGATTGCCTGATTTTGTCACACATCTTTGCTTTTCAAATAGTTTCTGCGTGCAGGACGGTTGAATGAAATGCGCTTTTAAGTGCAGGGGAGTTGGCGTGCGACAAAGACAGCCATTTTTCGCCAAAACATTGACCCTAATGGGTGCTCAATTATCTCGTGTGTCTGATGTGCGCACTTTGGCAGGTACTGTACGGGCACGCAAATCGCTAACGCGGCCAGGCAGACATTTTGTGTGGCAAAGCTCCATTTGGATTTGTCACTACAAGAGGTTGGAGTGAGTTCAAGCGCTTTGTGTAGGCGAGGTTGAGGAGGCTGTAATTGTGGGCTAAACGCCGTAAGTGATTGTTTACCACGTGTCCGCACACAAACAGAGACGCACACATGAACAAAATAATATTCTCACCGTAATTAGGCTCCGTTTCACTCACATGCTCTCAAGGCTGTTTCAGCCTTCGGATTTTTCAGCTGTCAGGAAAACCCTACACAGACTTGTACTGCGAGTGCGCGCGAGAAAGTCTATTTGTTGATGTCTGATGGTCATTTTGAAATGTTGCACCTGGGGGAATAATTACGGATGAGGTTTTTCTGGCCGTTTTTCTCGTTAATGTGAAGGCGGTGAGAAATTGTGTCAATTCAGCTGGCGAATGCACGCACACGCGCACACACAGAGAAGAGCGGCGTGTGTTCAAGCTGCAGCTGATGCTGCGACTCCGTACCAGATATACATGGTGCACTTCCCTCACCACAAGTTTATTTTGTCCCGTGTGTGCGTGTGCGTGTGCGAGAGCAACATCTGGTCCCTTCTTCAATTCAGACGTCACCTTGTTTGTTTGGCTTCACCCTTACAAACACACCATTAGTGCTGCCCTGTGCACTGACGACTATTCCTGGCCTGGGACTTTAGTTTAGCTCAGGCCCGCTGCCTGACTCACTGGAGGTCCCTGCAAGGCAAACCTCAGTCCTACCAGAACCGAGGAAGAACCGAACCACAGCGCACCGCCCAACCACCACAATGTAACCCTAGCCTGTACTTGAAGCTCCACCGTCAGCTCCAGTCTTTCAGTGTGCGTGTGTCCGACGGCACCTCTGATCTGCGAAGTCCACCTTGTCTGCTCGCAGACCGACAAGTAGGCCCCCGGTTTATAGAAGGACATGAAAGCGAGAGACGCGAAGAAAGGAAGGCAAGCGGCGGTTGGAAGCGAGAGAAAGGAAACGGCAAAGGTGGTGAGGACAAAAGCAGTATTGTATCATTGCAAATGACTTGTGAGTTGAAAGGCTGAAATGTCCTCCCCAGAGTTCTCTCATAAAGCCTGGAAAGACGGGCTTGGCAGCCGAGGCCGAAGCCAGACAGTTCTGGCGGCCCAGTGCAGAGAGATTCCAGTAAGAGGAGATGTAAAAATCAATTTGCAGTGAAGAAAGTAAACAATTGGAAATGACAAACGCGGCGGTTCTTTCCATTGCGCCTTTTCTTTTCTTCTGCCCTCGCTACTTTTACGGTGATTAAATAAGACAAATGCAAAGGCCGAGCGGGCGACTCATCAGAAGTGTTGTGGTTCAGGATCCCGTCTTGAGTTTGACCGCTTTAAATACCTGAAACAGATTTCCGGCCACCATGCACGCGCTGTCTTAAAATGCGGGGATCTTGTGAGATTAAAAAAACAAAAAACAGGAGCTCATGAACAATCACATCAATAATGGAAAAATAATCACTTTTTTTTTGAAACAGTCATTATGATTTGAAACGGGTACATATTACGTGTAATCTGTTCCAAAAAAAAAAATCATTTTATGCCTCGAACTTGATCTTCGTTAGACCGCCGCATCCAAAAGAAAACAACCAACCAGAGACACAAAGGGTGTGACTTAAAAGGTGTCAATCATCCATCACACCCCCCCACAGCCTGGAAACAAAATAGAACTTCAAAGCAATAATAATTAGGATGATAGGAAAGCTTCATTAGGAAAAAAAAGTTGCTTTTCTGGGTGACAACAATTTACAGTTTACAACAATTTCACAACTCATTAGTCATTCTTATCTTTCTCTGATTGGTTGTGTTTCCTCGGACAGGGTGGTTTCCTGTATATCAAATTCGAGACATGAAATGGAACTAGGAACTTCTCTTTTTTTTCCGATTTTTTTTTTCATGAAATACTGTCAAATAACAATAATAAGTGATTTTTTTTTCTTCCCCTCCCTTTTGAAAATTGCAATCTCCTCCTTTAAGTAACGGTTAGGTTGGAATAATTGTCATGAACCTTCCAAATCAAATCATTTCTATTCATTTCAAACCAAGACGACGTTTCTGAAAAACATTTCCTTCTTGCGGCCGTGTGGCTTAGCTTCACAAGAAACCGAACGTGCACGTGAGCGATATGGAAAACCGCTTTATCCTGTATACTCGTTTGACTTTTGGACCCTAGTTGACAGAAAAAAAGAAAAAAAAACTGTTGCTCAATAGCCAACCCGGTGGAGTACCGAAGGCCCCTCTGTGTTTTTGACAAACGCAAATGAGGAAGCGTCGGTGGCCCATAGAGGCTGAGGTCAATACAATTGCGTGGATGGAGAAACAATGCAGGGGATGACTGTGAAAGAGATTGAAAAGAGAATGGGGAAGCGAGTCCTTGGGGCCTGTTTGGTGGTTAGGGGCCATTGGGGGCCCCAGCAGAGACCTCCATTAGTGGAACGATCTAACCCTGGGGGAGCCGGTGCAGCGGCGGGCCTTCGGTGGCGACGGCCGTCTGTTTAGCAGCAGTTTGTCCGCATTGCTCATAACATCGATCGAGCCGGCGGAGCTGAAGCTGCAGGAAAGCTCTTTGCCGCTGAATAGGCCGAGCGGCGGCGTATCGACGGAGTAGAGTGGACCTCTTCCGAGCCGTTCACCCCTTTGGTCATTTTGGGAAGACGGACGTGTCTTATTCAATAGAGACGCCACATGGCTGCCTCAAGGCAGGTCCAAGCCCGGGCTGTAGGTGAACACCGTTATGCGCGGGTAATGATTTGCGTCTTAACGCACTCTAATCCGCTTTACGTCTTCCTCTTGCGCGTCGGATGAACAGATCCGCTTTGACTGGCTGGGAACAATATGAAAGAGAAAAAGTGAGGAAACAAACATGTTTCCCAGGCTCAAATTATCCCTCCTTCACTGACCCGGAGATCTGTTCTCGTGCCCTCCACCTTCCCATTTTTGCGCTCTCTGAAGTCACATTCCATCAAATCACCTATGGCTACGAATGGTGATCATGAGACATTCTATTGCCGTTGACGACTAGAATGCTGGTTTATACCGTACTTTGTACGTCATGGCATATGAGCTCCGCCGATTCCCAGATTATGCCCCTAGCGGCAGCGTAGTGGGTGACGCACTTGGAGACGATGCCAGGTCGTTGGGTCGCCAAGTGTTTTTTCACGCTTGGCAGATTCTTGCAGGGAAGTCCAGACATGGTAACCTGTGTCTGCCTGTGACGGGATGGCGACCACGTGACCCTATAGCACAACTTTGGATAATGGAGGCGGCCACGCTTTTTCATCTGAGCTATTGGGGTGGCCACTTAGGACCGCACGCTCCCTAACCAGATGTAAAATAAAAAATAACATTTGAAATCCAGCTAAAATACGCTCTTCATATATTTCTCAATGCATGGAAAAAAAAACTCAATTATCCAACAACAAAAACTACAAACGATGTTTTTTCCCCAACAATTCAAGGCCGGCACAAAACTGCGAAACAGCAAACCAACATGAAGTGCAAGAACTCATTTTGTGATATTTTTTTTTTTTTTTTTTTTGGGGCGCTTCTTTGATTGGCTACATTCCATTCACATCATTGTTCACGGTTTAGCTTACACACATGTGAACATAAATAAGATAAGATAAACTTTATTTGTCCCACACTGGGGAAATTTGCAGTCTACAGCAGCAAAATTGGGGCGGGGGGAAGAAAAAAAAACAAAGTGTTTCAGTGCACAAAATAAATGTTTCAGAAAAGAACTGTACACAGTTCAATATAAGTGCAATATAAAATACAGCATTTGCAATATATTTGTAGAATAAATATAATAAATTAGCAAAAGCATATTATTGACCACGTTGAATATTTAAGATTGTTGGCCCTGACTTAAATCCACTCCTAACACACCATAGGATAATCTTATTGGAAAATCAGAAGGCATAAGATTGACTAGCGTTTGATCTCGGGGAAACGGCAAAATAGGGACAAAACTCGTTTTTCGTGGAACGCGCTGCGCCAGAGATTCTGTTATTCCGTTTCCTTGTCCTGTTTGCATGCATGTGAGCTGCACTCGAGCGCGTTATGTGCTCTGGTGGTTGTTATTGTTTGGAGAGCATCGCAGGGTGTCAAACAAACCAATGTCAAGCTTTTTTTTTGTACAGAAAGCATCAGTTCTTCATGGGATAATGACGTGCTAAGCCACTGGCAGTAGCAGCTCTGTTTACAGACAAAGACAAGCCGCAAACAATAGGCACCACGCATTAAGCTTGACGTGCTCGGCGCATCACTTTCGATGGACACACGCATCCAGCAAGTGTTGTAATGTGGCTTCGGACCAGATTCCCTAATAAGACAAGAATGTTGTCCGTGGCATCCAGAGTTTTCCACTGGAATCATCCATTCATCCAGCCCGTTTCCTGCCCCAGGGTCTTCCTCTCGGCCCGGGCAGGCGAGGAGAGGGAACCCTCTGTCTCCCGCCCGTCCGCAATCCCCCCCCCCCC
>NW_017805625.1:3263874-3288498 GCF_001891065.2 Hippocampus comes | reverse complement strand
ATCACTTTTCCTTTCCCCCTCCGCACCCCCCCACCACCACCACCGCCACCTCCCCGCTCTGTTCGGGTCACTTCTGGTGGGCGACTGGAGTCTTGCCTTTGCTGGGTTTTGCTTGTCTGGCTGTGGAGCTGACACAGCCACATGACTCAGTGTGAGTCACAGCTATTCAGGCTTATTGCTGAGGAAACGCTTGCTGAATAGGAAGAGAAATGTCTTTCTCAGACTGGTACCGGAAAGCACACTCATGCATACGGGACAACTGAACAAATACCCAAAGTCTCCAATTCACCCCACCACCCCCACCGCCACCTCCCCGCTCTGTTCGGGTCACTTCTGGTGGGCGACTGGAGTCTTGCCTTTGCTGGGTTTTGCTTGTCTGGCTGTGGAGCTGACACAGCCACATGACTCAGTGTGAGTCACAGCTATTCAGGCTTATTGCTGAGGAAACGCTTGCTGAATAGGAAGAGAAATGTCTTTCTCAGACTGGTACCGGAAAGCACACTCATGCATACGGGACAACTGAACAAATACCCAAAGTCTCCAATTCAGCCGTGGACTAACTTGAAATAAAGTTTAGGGAAGATAAATAAATAAATAAGTCACTTTAACCTTGAAATGTACCCTCGCCCAGGCACAATCTCCCTCCTTTTTTTTTCTTCATCTGTTAAATGTTTGAGTGTTTGATAGTTTGAGGTCTATAGCAGAACCCGCCCGGGAATTAATGTCATTCATATGCCCCGCGGAAATTACTTTTGAAATGCATATAATCTAAAACATGCAAATGAGGCTGACTTTGTGCACCCTGTTTAATATGAATTATCATTTTCTGAATACCTATTATTACTGCGTACATTTCTCCAATTATATTGTTCCTTTTTGTCACTTTTGGATATTGACGCGCATGTGCACATCAGGAACACGGACAGCATGCACGTGCCTGGTCACTTGTGCTCACACACACACACACACACACACACACACACACACACACACACACACACACACACACACACGGGAGAATGTCTTTGTGAGCGGGTGTATTTTAATGAGGAGTAATAAGGATGGTAATGACCCATGTGCCTCTCTCTCTCTCTCTCTCTCTCTCTCTCTCTCTTGCTCTCTCAGTATTTTATTTTATTTTTTCTTTACTTTCCCTTATACAGCTGTATCTATTTTTGTACATGAGGTCTCTCATTGAAAAGTTAAAAAGAATAAATAAAATACTGTATTATGCCATTTGCGGATTCTGCACAAATGTCCCAATCAAAAGTCCTTAAACAGCACATGAAAATAACGAGGCAGGAAGTACAAGTGTTGCTCATCAAATTTTTATAAAGGAGCTGAAATATTGATGTGTTTTAAAAGTGAACAGTGCGTGTTTAGTTTGTCGCTTCCTTTTCTGTTCTGGTGATAGAGCACTTGTTAATGTCCTTGTCTGAGAAGCTGACTTTCGTTTTTTGGGGTCTTAAATTGAATGGAAGGCGGCCCTTTTTCAAACGAATGACTCTATTAATTTATTTAGACTGTGTCATAAATTATTCTATTAATATTAGTATGTTCCAAATTAGTACGACGACTCTCAATGTTCCTTCTACGTTTATTAATTAGGATGCTTGTCACTATATAACAAAGATTTTTATTTTTTTTCTCTCTGTGATAAATTATAAAGAAGTCATTTTTTTAATGCAGTGAGAAACGGCTAAGAAATTATTCATGTTTTAATATAATGCGGTATAATATGTGCAATGTGAGACCAAAAAAAAAGTGCGATTAAAAAAAAAAAGCGCAAGAGGAGCAGAAAACTAACAGTTATTTTGAGGAGTCTTTGGTTTGGTGTTGATTTTTTACTTTCCATGCTTGTCCGGGCGTGTTATTTGTGCACACTGGGGGATATCATCTTGTTTTAGTACTTTTGGATAGCATGTAAATGAATTACCTCAGCTTGGACCAAGTTCAAAAGTACTGAAATTCAATTAATTTGAAAAGTGGACATGCTATCATTTCCTCCCCGTGTCTCCTTTTAACGTCTGGCCTGTTTTTACTGTGCTCTTATTCAATTATATTTGATTAAACTTGCTCTGATCCAATCTATTAATTAACTCCGAAATGCAAAGTGCCCTGACTTGAAAGCCCGGCGTATAATATTATATTATGTCCACTTTGATATTTATTTATTTATATACACCGCACTGTTTTAAATCCTTTGTAACACTTTACGACTGCCGTCGCCGCCCCCCGTTCGCAGGTAATATTAAATCTACTCAACACATCGTCCTTGTAATGCAAATTTCGATCATAAATTGTGTCACCTTAAGGCAGGGAATAAAGCTCTTTGGCAAATAAAGTTCCTCTTTTTTATCTCTTCCGCAATTTAGTGCTTTCACGCAAGGGAAAGGCACATTTTTACACCTAATTCAAATGCGCCTTTGTCGATTTGGATTCATAGCTCAAGTAGGACTACTTTTTGGGAGCTTAAAGTTTGCTAAATAAACGATGGACCGTAGAACGTTAAGGCTAAACCTTGTTCGAAAGTTTAGAAAACAACATTTTCACAGACTTTTTTTTTTTTTTTCAGAAATGTGTTCATAAATGACCTTTTTCCTGTTTTGAAATCGAGGGGCCACTCATAGTGGGCCCGCCCGTTGCCCATCCCCGAGCGAGTCGCTACCTGCTTGTTGCAGCCGCGTAGCGCAATCAACGTTGTCACAATTGAAAAAAAAAAAAAGGTCCTGATTCATCAACAACCGGTTTTCAGTCCATCACAAATCGCCGCATCTTTTAACCATCGATTCATTGATTTGGCCGTGCTTCGTCCCGGTGTTCGGACTCAAACAGCTCCCTCGACATTTCATTTGTAGCCTAAACACACTCCACCATTTCAAGGTATATATATTCCCGAGTGACACAATTTCATCAGAATTTCTCGAGCAACCGTCCCCCCCTCACTGTGTCTCTCGCTCCTCACCTCCCTTCCATCACAGTTGAAGGTCATCCTAATAAAGCGCTCTCTCAGGACACGGCTGCTAATTGCTCAGCTGCTTTCACATCCAAATAAAGACACACAGCTTTTTTTCACAGCCCGTCATTCCTCTCCCTTCCTCACCTTTCTTCCGCCACTCTGAGCATGAACTTGACCTCCATTTACCTCTCTGGACAGAGGGGAGAGATGAAGGGGAACTTTCTATTTTTTTTTTTTTTTCTTTTCCATTTTCATCCTCATGATCACTTGCACGTGAACTTTACCTCTTTTGGAATGCACAACCCGTGATTTCTGGCCTCCGATAAATGAGGTGTGCGTGAAGTCCGCTCCTTCGACAAATATTTGTGTGTACCTTTTGTGTCTGTGTTCACCGTTTTCAACCGACAGTGGCCGGCAGGCTGGTAAATCACTTACTGCTCTCTGAAGGAAGGGCCCAAGAGTGTATGTTTGCCCCGGTCACACAAACATACACGCACACGCCGAGCGATCTCATGGGTGCGGAATGCTCTGTATGTTTACCTATGGCTCCAGAGCCCACCTGATCGAGGGAGCCTAATCTTTATGGGCTCTGTAAACAGGGACTTTGTCTTCACAAAAATACACCACGCAAACATGTGCGCACACAACATGCAATCATTCACTCAAACGCACAAATAAAAAGCCACTCGTGCGCGCACACACACACACACACACACACACACACACACACACACACACACACACACACACACACACACGGGAGAATGTCTTTGTGAGCGGGTGTATTTTAATGAGGAGTAATAAGGATGGTAATGACCCATGTGCCTCTCTCTCTCTCTCTCTCTCTCTCTCTCTCTCTTGCTCTCTCAGTATTTTATTTTATTTTTTCTTTACTTTCCCTTATACAGCTGTATCTATTTTTGTACATGAGGTCTCTCATTGAAAAGTTAAAAAGAATAAATAAAATACTGTATTATGCCATTTGCGGATTCTGCACAAATGTCCCAATCAAAAGTCCTTAAACAGCACATGAAAATAACGAGGCAGGAAGTACAAGTGTTGCTCATCAAATTTTTATAAAGGAGCTGAAATATTGATGTGTTTTAAAAGTGAACAGTGCGTGTTTAGTTTGTCGCTTCCTTTTCTGTTCTGGTGATAGAGCACTTGTTAATGTCCTTGTCTGAGAAGCTGACTTTCGTTTTTTGGGGTCTTAAATTGAATGGAAGGCGGCCCTTTTTCAAACGAATGACTCTATTAATTTATTTAGACTGTGTCATAAATTATTCTATTAATATTAGTATGTTCCAAATTAGTACGACGACTCTCAATGTTCCTTCTACGTTTATTAATTAGGATGCTTGTCACTATATAACAAAGATTTTTATTTTTTTTCTCTCTGTGATAAATTATAAAGAAGTCATTTTTTTAATGCAGTGAGAAACGGCTAAGAAATTATTCATGTTTTAATATAATGCGGTATAATATGTGCAATGTGAGACCAAAAAAAAAAGTGCGATTAAAAAAAAAAAGCGCAAGAGGAGCAGAAAACTAACAGTTATTTTGAGGAGTCTTTGGTTTGGTGTTGATTTTTTACTTTCCATGCTTGTCCGGGCGTGTTATTTGTGCACACTGGGGGATATCATCTTGTTTTAGTACTTTTGGATAGCATGTAAATGAATTACCTCAGCTTGGACCAAGTTCAAAAGTACTGAAATTCAATTAATTTGAAAAGTGGACATGCTATCATTTCCTCCCCGTGTCTCCTTTTAACGTCTGGCCTGTTTTTACTGTGCTCTTATTCAATTATATTTGATTAAACTTGCTCTGATCCAATCTATTAATTAACTCCGAAATGCAAAGTGCCCTGACTTGAAAGCCCGGCGTATAATATTATATTATGTCCACTTTGATATTTATTTATTTATATACACCGCACTGTTTTAAATCCTTTGTAACACTTTACGACTGCCGTCGCCGCCCCCCGTTCGCAGGTAATATTAAATCTACTCAACACATCGTCCTTGTAATGCAAATTTCGATCATAAATTGTGTCACCTTAAGGCAGGGAATAAAGCTCTTTGGCAAATAAAGTTCCTCTTTTTTATCTCTTCCGCAATTTAGTGCTTTCACGCAAGGGAAAGGCACATTTTTACACCTAATTCAAATGCGCCTTTGTCGATTTGGATTCATAGCTCAAGTAGGACTACTTTTTGGGAGCTTAAAGTTTGCTAAATAAACGATGGACCGTAGAACGTTAAGGCTAAACCTTGTTCGAAAGTTTAGAAAACAACATTTTCACAGACTTTTTTTTTTTTTTTCAGAAATGTGTTCATAAATGACCTTTTTCCTGTTTTGAAATCGAGGGGCCACTCATAGTGGGCCCGCCCGTTGCCCATCCCCGAGCGAGTCGCTACCTGCTTGTTGCAGCCGCGTAGCGCAATCAACGTTGTCACAATTGAAAAAAAAAAAAAGGTCCTGATTCATCAACAACCGGTTTTCAGTCCATCACAAATCGCCGCATCTTTTAACCATCGATTCATTGATTTGGCCGTGCTTCGTCCCGGTGTTCGGACTCAAACAGCTCCCTCGACATTTCATTTGTAGCCTAAACACACTCCACCATTTCAAGGTATATATATTCCCGAGTGACACAATTTCATCAGAATTTCTCGAGCAACCGTCCCCCCCTCACTGTGTCTCTCGCTCCTCACCTCCCTTCCATCACAGTTGAAGGTCATCCTAATAAAGCGCTCTCTCAGGACACGGCTGCTAATTGCTCAGCTGCTTTCACATCCAAATAAAGACACACAGCTTTTTTTCACAGCCCGTCATTCCTCTCCCTTCCTCACCTTTCTTCCGCCACTCTGAGCATGAACTTGACCTCCATTTACCTCTCTGGACAGAGGGGAGAGATGAAGGGGAACTTTCTATTTTTTTTTTTTTTTCTTTTCCATTTTCATCCTCATGATCACTTGCACGTGAACTTTACCTCTTTTGGAATGCACAACCCGTGATTTCTGGCCTCCGATAAATGAGGTGTGCGTGAAGTCCGCTCCTTCGACAAATATTTGTGTGTACCTTTTGTGTCTGTGTTCACCGTTTTCAACCGACAGTGGCCGGCAGGCTGGTAAATCACTTACTGCTCTCTGAAGGAAGGGCCCAAGAGTGTATGTTTGCCCCGGTCACACAAACATACACGCACACGCCGAGCGATCTCATGGGTGCGGAATGCTCTGTATGTTTACCTATGGCTCCAGAGCCCACCTGATCGAGGGAGCCTAATCTTTATGGGCTCTGTAAACAGGGACTTTGTCTTCACAAAAATACACCACGCAAACATGTGCGCACACAACATGCAATCATTCACTCAAACGCACAAATAAAAAGCCAGAGGCCGCGTCCGGTCTGATTCGGTTCTCGCAGCTTCACGACGTTCATTGAACACCCGAGGTCCGACGACAGTCCGGGCTAGCTTCTCCTGTACCTGACGATGCTCTTTTGAAGCCAGCCAGTCGCTCGCAGATATCGGCCCACGTGCGATAGGACTATGTGTGCGATAATAGCGTTCAACTGTTAGCACTGGAGCAGGGCCAGGGCAACCGCAGACATCCAGCCCGAGCTGTTCACTGTTAACCAACCTGTTAGCACTGGCAGGCAGCCAGAGTGGCCCGGAGCACCGCCGTTAGCCTGTTAGCTTTTAGCGCGCGTTTGAAGTTTACCTGCCTCGGGCGTGCATAATTTGCGTTCACGGCCAGCTGCAGAGGAAGAATCCGAAGATCTGGTGCTCGGTGTGTTTGTACGCTTGAGAGAGTGTGTTATTGCGTCCTTCATGACCTCATCGCTGCTCATATTAAAGCTAATAATCTACTCAGAAATGCTCTGCCATGTATTGGTCCTCGACAGCAGTGGTGACCAAACTACGGGGGGGGTCAGACCCGAAAAATAACTAAATAATTTTTAACAAAGGATAATCGACATGGGCAAGCGCAAGGTTTGTTAAAAAAAAGGTGAAGGCGGGCAGAGGGAGGAGGGAGGATGTCAGAAAAATAGGTGCCAGTAATACCAATAAGTTTTGCTTATATACATCATTTTCCTGTTTCCCTCAAAAATAAGCAAATGATTTGTATTAGTTGAACACATTTGAATCATGAGCAACTGAAAATCAAGTTTTTTTGGGAGTGTTTTTTTTTTTTTTCCAACAGTGTACCGGAGGTGCGTTTTATGCCCTGAAACGAGGATTATGGACGCCCGCTTTTGTTTCTGTGACGCTCAGAGCTGCCTTTACACAAATGCAAATGTACTCAAAAATCTTTTGAGTCAACAAGTTGAAATGTTTGCTCTCTCTTTCTAGTTCTGTGTGTGTCACACGCGATGTCAATGGAGGCCTAAGAGGCCCGACTTGATTGGTGGGTTTGTTCTGGCGACTGGCTTTAGAGCAGAATGGCCGGGGCGTCGTTATTTCGTTGAGCTGGTGTGAGACAACGGGTGTGTAAAATATCTCGAAATGATGACTCATCTGTATGGAGTTAATGCCCCTGCCCGAGCGCAGGAAAAACCTGAGTTGGGATTTTCACCTCGAGAACTCCTGAATGTGTCTTATTCAAGGGAAGACTTTAGTGGACGCTAACAGCAAACAGGAAGCGATAATGAAGCACCTGTCCGGTTTGCGGAAGAAGCGGAAAGACACTTTGCATTCAATCTCACCGCAGATTCTTCCGATTTCGCACATTTCTTGTCTTACTTGCCGGGAAAAATGGGCTGAACAATGAAAGATCAGACGTGTTTGGATTCTATTTCAGCGGGAGAACTTTCATGTTTTCCAGGGTTGAACCTGCCACTAGTTACCAGGTGCAACCACAGGCAAGGAAAGACAAATGATTCAAGAGTCGGATGAAAGTAGATTGGATGGAGTGCACATACCGGTACAGACATTTTTTCCACCCCCTCCACCTCCTCCTCTCTCCCTCCCACACTTATTCCCTCACTTCTTTGCCTAATAAGCAGCGTTCCTGTGAGCTGATGCAAGGCGGAGGAAACAGAACAGGCGTTCTGGGACCGCTGGAAATATTCCCACATGAGGCATAACATGATAAAGACTTATTATCTCACTAAGCTGCTGTAAACACAGATGCGCGCATAAATACACACCGTACACAACTCTCTGACTCGCGCGTCTGCTCGCCACCGACTCTCACAACAACACGCTCGGGAGTGAACTTGGTGAAGGAGCGGCGGTGATGACCGCTGACCAGGAGGAATCTGACAGAGGTAATCCCGCTAACAAAACCAGCCAGTGAAGTCGCTCGCTGGGCATTGAAGTTGTTTGAACTCCCCCTGCGCCGTCGCCTCCCCGCCCCCTGGGGCAGTGGGAAGGAACAGTCAAGAGTGTGGCTGATTATGAGGGCAATCTTTTCGGGAACATCTGAACAAGTTTCATGTCAAAACAGGACCGGTCCGTGCTCATCAATCATCGCCGTCACATACATATACACATAAGCAACCTGGCTGTGAGCTAATCTATTAGAGTACAAAGGTAGGTGTCATCAGGAACATGTTGAGTCCTATTTTCTGTCTTCTCAATCCCAATTAGACAGCTCTTTTTCCCCTTTGCTCTATCTCTCTGATCAGCCTTGCCTCATCCTCCCATCCCTCTCGCTGTGTCGTCCCCCCCGGGCTTCGTCGAGAATGTCTGTTCCGCATGCACTCTCAGGTCAGAGGTTCATCTTGAGGGGGTCGGATCTTGTAGCGCCACGAAGAAGACGGGGCGCGCAGGCAGAGTGCGCTCAGCGCGTCGAGGCAGGCCTTTTCACCAGCCGCTCCTCGTCGCTGCCAGAAACACTTTAACCTCGAGCTATGTGTGTGTGTGTCTGTGTCTGTGTGAATGTGTATGTGTGTGTGTGTGTGTGTGTGTGTGTGCCTGCATCATAGGCCTAATCAAAGACTTCAGGCTAGATTTATGCCCCTGCCTTTTCGCCGACCTCCATTACACCAGCTTATATACACCCATTAACAGGATATGACAGAGTACACACCCTTTGGAGTGGCAGAGCACATTGACTGTGTGTGTGTGTGTGTGTGTGTGTGTGTGTGTGTGTGTGTGTGTGTGTGTGTGTGTGTGTGTGTGTGTGTGTGTGTGTGTGTGTGTGAAAGACAGGTTATGTGCTCACTTCCCCATTAGGTCCCTGTCCACCTACGAGCTCTATCTCCACTGCATATTGCTAATAAGGTCAATGAGGAAGCGTTAGCGGCAGATGGGCGCGCAGTCCATTACAGCACAGTGTGGGCCCGATAGGCGGCCGGGTGATTCATGCTCAGTGAGACGTGTGATGACGCCAAGAGTTTGTAGCGCGCCGCAAAGTCAGTGGATCTGTTGATCACTCAGCACTATGCATGGCTTCATAATATTACCTCGGGGAGTAGTTTGACCTAGCAGGGGTCCGCATGGAGGCGGGAGAGATGG
Source organism: Hippocampus comes (assembly GCF_001891065.2). NCBI lineage: Eukaryota > Metazoa > Chordata > Actinopteri > Syngnathiformes > Syngnathidae > Hippocampus > Hippocampus comes. The sequence goes on along the minus strand of NW_017805625.1, from coordinate 3,279,079 downwards.
TTGGGTAGAGGAGTGAGGTTGGAGATTAAGTGACTAGCTTTGAATGTCACAATAACGCTCTACTTCTTAGTCTATAACCTCCCCGGCGGATGGGTGCCAGGAGCCAGTGGGGAGGAAGTGCTGTAGTCTTGATTTATGCTTTTCAAGTGACTGCTTATTAAGGAAGAATTCTTTAGCGGACTGTTAGCACCTTGTATTTCTTAACCGTGACATTACTGGAGCGATATTTCTGAGCGGTCGATATATTTTTTGAAAATAAAAATGGGCAACAATTATTTTTTACAAAATTGCTCCCCGCACGTCTGAGGGGGAAATCAGCATGAAGAAGGCGTAGTTGTACACTCGCCTGACGTGTGTGGGCAGTGTGGGATTAATTCCCACTCGGCGACGGTGTGGATGTGGGTGTTAACGGTTGTTCGTCTCAATATGTGCCCTGTGACTGGTGACCAGTTCAGGGTGAAGTCTGCCTTCCACCCAAAGTCCAGCAAAACCCCCACGACTCTGTTCAGGATAAGCGGTGTTGAAAATGGTTGAATGGATGGATGGGGAAGGCCTGTAAACCAAATTAGTTATTGTTCTAGGAAGAGAATGGATGGACAACTTGAACGGTGACAGCAATATGAAATTGCAATATGGTTTAACACATGTAACTGGCATCGATCACGTTTCTATAAAACCGTGACTGGTGACTTCATCTTGTGGTTGCACAATCTGTCTGTAATTGAGCCTTCAATTTGGAGATTTTTCCTCACCAGATGTTGTAGTTGTTAAGCAGCATTAATGTCACCACAAAAGTCTACTTGAGCTCTTTCCAGGCTCCAAAAAATGAGTTTTAACGATTTATCAAAAACCCACAGTTGCCATTTACTCCGGCGGTGAGTTGGAGTTGGTGTCTTGTTTGAAATAATGACATCCCAGTACTGCCGTTTATCAGCAAATCCTATTTTCGGATGTGACAACACTTAAGTAAAATCTGTATCCAGTGTGTGAATAATACGCGCCAGAACCACAATATAGCAAAAGCAGAAAACGTTTCTGTGGAATTCCGAATGGCTGACCCTTTTAACTTGCATCTTTTCCACCTGCACAATAACACGTTTAGGCCTCTGTCCCCACAGCAAGCATCTGGCAACATCCCATTAATGGGGCCACTAGTGTTCGATCCCAACCTCACCTGCTGTCGCACTTTCACAATGAAAATGTGCGCACACACACACACACACACACACACACACACACACACACACACATACACACACTCCCTCGGAGGCAAAGAAAAGTTGGAACCTCTGATGAAATGTCTTTTATTATTTCCACAGAAGGCACAAGTTGTGCTGCTCTGAAAGCCGCACACACGGGCACGCACACAGATTCGGTCCCACAGAGCTGGCGGATAGAATGTCTCGATGGCATTTTGTGTACCCACTCGGATGCAGGAAGGAACGCGTCAGAAGTTTCCATCCAAAAGCTCGGCTGCCGCGCGTTAATTTCTCAAACTGCATCAGGCAGAAAGGCGAGATTGAGCTTGTCATTAGGAGCTCGCAGCTTGCGTGCTTGCATGAAGGTTTGTTTTGTTTTGTATTAGCCGCCTTCTGTGAGCTATACGGGCGCGCTCGCTCGCGTGTTCTCGCGTGTGTGCGTCTCCGCACTCCCACGCTCACGCTCCCTAACGATGGCAAATGTGCCTGTGTGTTTGCAAGGCGTTGTTTCTCAAAAACAACAACACATCCAGGAACGGCGCGTTTTGTCTAGTTTTGTGGAAGGAGGGCGCTCTAATTAGAGAGGCCCTCTGAAGGTGCTTCAAACAAGCGTTGTCAAAGACCAACCTGCTCATGGCTTGCACACGGCGCACACATGCCACCTCTGATTATTGGAGAAATGTGTGTGGGTTTTTTTTTTTTTTTTCAACTATATCGCCGGGTATTAGCAGCCTTGTCAGTTTAGATTTGCTGCCTGTCTGATCCTAATCCGCGCGTACGCTCCCAGACGCACACATCTACATGCAGACAAAAAGTCTGCTTCAGGTGTCGCTTTGTGGCCACTTGTGCGTGGGTGGTTCATGACCAAAAGCCCTTTTCACAAAATGCACGCGCGTGCACACAATTCACTTCTCTATCTTGGCATGTGTTTGCTTTAGCTTCCAGACTTGTTTACCCTCTCAGATAGGAGCAGGATTTCTGTTTAAAACTGCCCAGGTCTCTTTTGTTTAACCCGTGTTGTTCTCTGCCACCCCCCCCCCCTTCTCCTCCCCAACCATCCCGTCCCGTCCTGTTTGTCTACCATCAGGTGCCAGTGATGATGGTGGAATCAGCCTCTGAGACCATTCGAACGACACCGTCCAGCCAGAACGGAGTCAGCAGCCTCAGCAGCCAATCAGACGGAGGAGGAGGGAGAGAGGGCGGCTCCAATGGAGACACAAATGGAGAGATCAGCCCAGTCGATCTACTGCACCTGCAACAGCAACAGGTGTGTGTGTGTGTGTGTGTGTGCGTTCTCCTATGCATCTGTCTAATCATGATCGCCAAGTTGAAGGACGTCCCGCCTTTTGCAACATATGTACAGTATGTTGTGTAGAACTCCACGTACACACGGGGGCTGTTACATAACGTCCACACAAGTGGCAACTTTCGTCAGACTGGCTTGTCTGCCCTTTAATCAGCTCGCACTGTTAATTCTTCATTATGCAAACGTTTCCCAACTGAAGACGTATACTGAAGCCATTTTTTTTTTTCATCCCCAGCGTTGAGAATCTGGCAGTGCAATGCAAACACGGGCGCGCACAATAGTCGTGTGTGTCAGCGTTTTGTGTTCATTTGTTTTATTTTGTCCCTCGTGCATGAAATGTTTGTCAGTGTTTGTGTGTATGACACATCCGCATGAAGCGTCTCCAGTTAGGTTGTTTATTTTGCCTCCAGTGCGTCAGACTCCACTCATCCCCCTCCTAGAAGCCCCACATTATATACAACACACACACACACCTACTTGAACCACATCTTGTCATGGCAATACTGTAGCTGCAAAGGTGGGTAGGAATGCCCTGTTTGTACTCCATGACATTTACTTTAGTCATTTTTTTAAATAGTCTTCATTGGAATTGTCAGAGTAGCTTTAATGCAACCTACTTTTTTTACTTTCACTCGAGGATTTTTTTTTTTGTTGAGAAGAAATGCTACTCTTTGATAATTTTTTAAATTGCTGTATTTATAAGACAGACTTGCGCCTTAGGTGCCGTCACATGACTCGAGTGACATTTGCCTCTATTCGACCAATCAAACAGAATCTGGAAGTCACGTGACCACACGCAACCTCTTTGCAGCCTCACGTCGAAGGAAAGTCTCAAAGTGAGACATTTTCATGAAAGTCGATTAAAAAACATCCGAGAAAATTCACAATTGTTTTGTGCCATGAGAGGACACAAAAATGTTAGACTAAAAATGTACCTTCATTTATGCTATGAAGATGACTGGTGTCTGATTTGGATTGGATTAAAACTAAATCAGAAGTTACTCACTGATGACGCAGAACTTAAATAGTTTTTGACTGACTCGAGTAATTTTCTATTATTGTAAAGTAACAGTATTCTTGAGTAAAATGTGTGTCTACCTGCCCTTGGTTCCAGATTTTGTGCTGTTATAGTGTTACAATAGTACTCTAGATTTGATTGTGTGTATGGTGTAGGTTGTTTTTTTTTTTTTTTTTTTTTTTTTTTTTTTTTTTTTTGTGGATGTGGCAGAAGCAGTTTTACAACTTTGCAACTTGACTGTATGGACATTTCTATTTGTGTGGGCCTTTCAGCTGGTCCACATGACAAATTTGAGGAAGTGTGCCTTGGGTTTTGGCTCCACCATGACACATGCTCATGTTGTCGATGAGGAAACCCCTGCCTGCTAAAATAATCCTCCTAATTATCGTGATGAAGCCTCATTTTTTTTTTTTTTTTAAATGAACACTCGAGGTCCTTCACTTCCAGTTTCGGGCTCCCTCCCCAAGCCTTCCCTTGACTGTATCCTCACCCTGCTTCCTCAGCAACCTTCAGCCAAGGACACACATGCACGCAGACACACATGCAGTTCTGCACTAATGCACATACATAAACACCCAACCTGTAGCACACACAAAGCGAGTCTTTCTTCTCTCGGACGGGTCTTTGCTCTCGATGTTTTTGCACCTGTGTGTGTGTATGTGTGTATGTGTGTGTATGCTGGTATTTCCTCTCTTGAGCGAGTTACCAACCACAAACATGCCTCCTTCTCGCTTTCCATCTTTTTCTCTTCCTCTCACTCACTGAATGTCTTTTTTTTTGTTTTTTGTTTTTTTTGCTTTGGCCCACAGTAGACTGTGAAAGACAAGCATAACCTTTCCTCCAGATTTTAACCTCACCTAGAAGGAGTGTTGCGGCTTCATATTAGTCATCAGGTTACCATAATTTGTTGTATTAAACAAATTCCGAATTTAAATTTTAGTATTAGTTGGAACATTTGTTGAGTGTAAGATGAGAATAAGGGTCACCAAGTACTGCGCAATGAAGTAAACTACAATTCTCACACAACTGTTTGACCTTCCTTCTTCCGTACAGGTGTACAGCAATCCCAAAATAATAACATTTAAAAGAAACGCAGAAAGCTTCAATATGATATTCATTGATAAAGATGAAAACAAAGAACATTTTCCCTCCAGTGATAGTTATTGTAGTTAATTTTGAGTTAATTTAATCAATGTTGTTTTGGTTAGTTTTCCTTTTTTGAAAGTATTTATTTATTTATTTTTGTTTGTTTGTTCACCAAAATATATATATATTTTTTTTTTTTCTATTTTACTTTTCGTTATTGCATCGGGTTCCAGTTAACTTTTAACAGCCTTGTTTGGAACACACTGTCATCTTTCCCTTGGGAACCTGGAAGAAATCACATTAATATCCTACTGCCAAACCCCTCATCTAGCTTCTCTGCCTCAGTGTTACAGCGAGAGCTCCGCTAATAAAGCAAAAGCTGTTTCTAAATGACAGTCGGAGTTCATTATTTATATATGACATCCCATTGGACCGTGCAGGTGTCGCTCAGGCTCCGTCCAGTGAGTGTTTTGGGTGGCACGAGGAGAGGTTGGACAGATTGCTCTAACAGGCCGCCAGGATTTGAAGGTACAAGGAGGGGCAAAAGGGAAACACACTGGGAGGGAGGGAAGGCGGTGGTCACTCGTGGGGCTGAAGAGAAGGAATAGAGGGATGAGGGAGGAGTGTAGCGCTGAGATGTGTCAGAAAAAGGGCGCCTGGGCCCCCCTGTGGAATGTGGTCTGTCTGCCTCCCCAGAAAGAACAGAGCAGCAGTAGAGAGAAAGGGAAAGGGGGCGGGGGGCGTAAAACCAGTTCTGCCCCATCATGTAGGGGAGAGGGAGGAGGGTGGGAGCCAGAACAAAGAGCGGCGTTACAGGGCCGTAGTAAGAAGAGGTGGAAAAGTGGGAGTGTTTCGGGCTCCCTCCCCAAGCCTTCCCTTGACTGTATCCTCACCCTGCTTCCTCAGCAACCTTCAGCCAAGGACACACATGCACGCAGACACACATGCAGTTCTGCACTAATGCACATACATAAACACCCAACCTGTAGCACACACAAAGCGAGTCTTTCTTCTCTCGGACGGGTCTTTGCTCTCGATGTTTTTGCACCTGTGTGTGTGTATGTGTGTATGTGTGTGTATGCTGGTATTTCCTCTCTTGAGCGAGTTACCAACCACAAACATGCCTCCTTCTCGCTTTCCATCTTTTTCTCTTCCTCTCACTCACTGAATGTCTTTTTTTTTGTTTTTTGTTTTTTTTGCTTTGGCCCACAGTAGACTGTGAAAGACAAGCATAACCTTTCCTCCAGATTTTAACCTCACCTAGAAGGAGTGTTGCGGCTTCATATTAGTCATCAGGTTACCATAATTTGTTGTATTAAACAAATTCCGAATTTAAATTTTAGTATTAGTTGGAACATTTGTTGAGTGTAAGATGAGAATAAGGGTCACCAAGTACTGCGCAATGAAGTAAACTACAATTCTCACACAACTGTTTGACCTTCCTTCTTCCGTACAGGTGTACAGCAATCCCAAAATAATAACATTTAAAAGAAACGCAGAAAGCTTCAATATGATATTCATTGATAAAGATGAAAACAAAGAACATTTTCCCTCCAGTGATAGTTATTGTAGTTAATTTTGAGTTAATTTAATCAATGTTGTTTTGGTTAGTTTTCCTTTTTTGAAAGTATTTATTTATTTATTTTTGTTTGTTTGTTCACCAAAATATATATATATTTTTTTTTTTTCTATTTTACTTTTCGTTATTGCATCGGGTTCCAGTTAACTTTTAACAGCCTTGTTTGGAACACACTGTCATCTTTCCCTTGGGAACCTGGAAGAAATCACATTAATATCCTACTGCCAAACCCCTCATCTAGCTTCTCTGCCTCAGTGTTACAGCGAGAGCTCCGCTAATAAAGCAAAAGCTGTTTCTAAATGACAGTCGGAGTTCATTATTTATATATGACATCCCATTGGACCGTGCAGGTGTCGCTCAGGCTCCGTCCAGTGAGTGTTTTGGGTGGCACGAGGAGAGGTTGGACAGATTGCTCTAACAGGCCGCCAGGATTTGAAGGTACAAGGAGGGGCAAAAGGGAAACACACTGGGAGGGAGGGAAGGCGGTGGTCACTCGTGGGGCTGAAGAGAAGGAATAGAGGGATGAGGGAGGAGTGTAGCGCTGAGATGTGTCAGAAAAAGGGCGCCTGGGCCCCCCTGTGGAATGTGGTCTGTCTGCCTCCCCAGAAAGAACAGAGCAGCAGTAGAGAGAAAGGGAAAGGGGGCGGGGGGCGTAAAACCAGTTCTGCCCCATCATGTAGGGGAGAGGGAGGAGGGTGGGAGCCAGAACAAAGAGCGGCGTTACAGGGCCGTAGTAAGAAGAGGTGGAAAAGTGGGAGTGTTGTTGCACTTTGTTGAGGCGCACGGGTGTAGACATGCGATGATGCATCGCCAACGAGAAATGTAAGCAGGATAAATCCTCGCATACCTCGAAACGGTATGTGTGTTCTGACGAGAACCAGGTGTCTGCACTGCTTTCCTTTTCCTTACATCTCTCATCCCCCCCTCATTTTTGTAGTAAACTACTACATCGCTGTCTCCTCTTTTTCCCTCGCCATCAATTAATGGCTTCTGGTGTTCCAGCCGCCGCAGTAGTAGTAGCAGCTGGCGATGACAGCAAAAGAGATGAGAGGAAGGAGAGAGAAATGGCGACAAAAAGGTGCCGTTTCCTTTTAGGAGTGCCACTCGTCAGTTTGGGCTTTTCCCCCCTTTGGCTCTCTCTCTTTCTGCCTTGGCCTTAAATTACTCCTGCAGCCAAATAGAAAGTGAGAGGCACATTGTAGTCATGCTTTGCCTTGCCCAAGGCTATCAGTGGCACATTGGTTGAGGAAAAAAGCAGTTTTACAAATTGGTCAGGACCTTCCAGTCGTACTCCCATTTGTCATGTTCTATTTTTTTTAATTCTTTTTTTTTTTAGCCCTACACATGCACACTCACACTCACACTTTCACATATAGCATAGACTACTACATCGCTGTCTCCTCTTTTTCCCTCGCCATCAATTAATGGCTTCTGGTGTTCCAGCCGCCGCAGTAGTAGTAGCAGCTGGCGATGACAGCAAAAGAGATGAGAGGAAGGAGAGAGAAATGGCGACAAAAAGGTGCCGTTTCCTTTTAGGAGTGCCACTCGTCAGTTTGGGCTTTCCCCCCCTTTGGCTCTCTCTCTTTCTGCCTTGGCCTTAAATTACTCCTGCAGCCAAATAGAAAGTGAGAGGCACATTGTAGTCATGCTTTGCCTTGCCCAAGGCTATCAGTGGCACATTGGTTGAGGAAAAAAGCAGTTTTACAAATTGGTCAGGACCTTCCAGTCGTACTCCCATTTGTCATGTTCTATTTTTTTTAATTCTTTTTTTTTTAGCCCTACACATGCACACTCACACTCACACTTTCACATATAGCATAGTTGTAATGTCAAAATACCTTCAGCAGCCCTTAACCATCACTCTTAAGGGTCTTAACCTAATCCTGAGCTGAAGATGAACCCACCTTGACCTTATCCTTAAAAACATTTCTTCATTTGCAATCGATAAATTAGTGTGCCAAAATATCAGCACCCTCAAACTGGAATTGATCCTCTTAAAGGTACATGGACAAGAACACACCCACACACAACAGCCACACAAATATATCTTCACGGGGCCATAATGCATGCAACATCTTAACGATCTTTGTTAAATAAGTACATCTCCCATTCACCTAAAAAAATACTATTTGGCTGCAAAGGAAAAGCTAGCCTCGTACATTGACTGCCCTCAATGCATTTCTAGGCCAGACTCTCCACGCTTCACTTTTTAGCCACAGGTGTATGTGAACTTCTATCTATCTATCTACCTATAACCGAACTCATCAATCCATCCATCGACGACATTTTTTGTGGTTGTTTTGTCTACGATGTTGCGGCATTGCTCATTACAATTCAAATTTGAATCCCAGCAAACCTAGTAGCTGGCAATCGGCCACTCATGAAAATAAGTTTCAGTGTGGGGCATTTCGGTCAAGTTAGCCGATCTCTGAAGGTGTCAATGTGTTCTCTCAGGGCCCGAACCTCAAATTGGTCCAGCTGAAGCAAGATAGACAAGAATCCACAGACTCATACATAGCCATCTGTCAATTATTCTGTGCTCTTAATGCATTCTAAAATCCTTAACCATCTCTGATAGGTACTAACAACTAATCCTTTCCCCAAGATGAACGTAACTCCAAAGCCATGTCATAATTCTCGATCATCCCTTTGAAGTTGTCAACGTGTCCTCAAACTCCAATTGGTCCTCATGTAGCCAGATGGACAAGTTTATTCTGGACCCACACACACACACACACACACGCACGCACACTCACACGTGCATATGAGTGATGTGAGTTAATGAAGGGTGTAATTAAGTAGCCGCAGTGATGACTGGAGATCGGGGGGATCTGATACAGATCTCAGATATACACAAACACTGATACTGTGATAAGTGTTGCTGGCGCATGTGTGAAAGGACCGCAGATCATTCTGATGACGGCCTCGCGCTGCGGCCAAATGCATGTGCGTTATATGTTAATAAGCGGACACGGAACAATTGGGATTGGCTGGTTACCGGGGGGAGGTGGGGTGCAGAGAAGACTTGCAAAGTAATGGGAGGTGAATGCTGGTCACCGCGACACTTAACGTCCTGGGTGACCTCTAGCTCTCCTCTACAGTTCACTCTCAGGTCAGGGGTTCATGGGAGATGGGGGTGATGGGGTGACCGCTAAAAAGAAAGCGAGAGACATTTCCTGACGACACGTTCTGATTTCTTAGTGCAGTGGGATTTCATTTAATCACATTATGCTCGTGCATCTGCATGAGCGGTGGAGTCCCCTTGCACATTGATGTGTGCACTTTCCTCACTGTGTGTGTGTGTGTGTGTGTGTGTGTGTGTGTGTGTGTGTCTGCGGGAGTGTAACCTCGAGCTTGTTTCCCACTGTCATGCGCAGGCCACTAAATCAGTAGCGGGCCTCTCTCTGAGTGCTGTCACCTCCTAAAAGCGTCGCATTGGTCTCAGCCAGGCTGTCCTCTTTATGATTGAGGTCAGTGTAGGTCAGAGGTCACCAGAGGTCAGGCTGGGTTGCCAAGCATCACAGAACACCCACTGCTGAATAGGCCAAAGTACAAGGAACACTATAGAACACCAACTTCCTCCAAGAGTCTCCAAAGCACCGGCGACACTGTTTTTGCTTTCCTGACTTTTGCTTATCGAAAGACACTAGAACAGGAACGGGCAACCCACGGCTGCACTCTGAGTGGGCCGTTGATTAATTAAAATAATAACAATAATAATAACAATTATTTTTTTGAATTTTTTTTTTTTTTTTTTTAATTTTTTTTTTTTTTTACAAATAGCTGATAAACATATGATAATTATTTTCCACAAAATACTGGAGGTAAATTGGGAACATAACATTTTATACATAACTTAAAATTGCTTTTTTGTCATAGAGCTGGTTTGGAGGTGCTTTGGCCCCCGAGCAACACGAATGAAAAATCGTGGCCCCCTCCAGCATTCAACTTACCCATCCACGCAGTAGAATCTAGCTAAGATTCAGAAATATGACAGCCCTCATAATTGCTTTCATATTGCTTCTTTATACATCCTACATGGTTCTCAGGTGCAGCCGTGGTTCTGTCCATTTCTGAGCCGATCAAATCTGTTATCACAGAGAGTTTGACTTGACCAAGAGTGTATAAAACACACTTGAACTGGCTCACTGTCTGTTGTGAGTCTACAATCCAGCAACAAGGCTACATGGATAAAACGTAGACGGACTGAAGAAATGGTTCAGCAGGCCAGATAAGCCTGCATGGACACAGTCACGGTTGGTTGACCCAGTCAGCCAAGAGGCTCTCAGACAAGAAAAGACAGATAGCAACACAGCTAAAAAGGGTGCGTGCGTGCATGCATGCGTGTGTGTATGTGAGTCTGCTCCCTCTTTGTTGTGGAGACTGAGTTATACACACTTGCCTGGGCACCTGGAGTGCTGAGGTTGGTTTTGGTTGCCATGGGAGTGTTTAGAAGCACTTAAGCTCAGAGGGCCTGCCTGTGCTGTCAGGTAAATAACACACACACACACACACACACACACACACACACACACACACACACACACACACATGAGCAAGGCAGACTTTCTGAAAAGTCTTTTTTTTTTCAGGTGGGGGGGTAAAATGTTGACTGTTCAGTTAATCTGCAGAGGGCATCACCATAGTAACAGTTTAAGGGGTCAACGAGCAAAGCTGGGTTCTGTTGTGGTGTCCTGCATATGTGCAATAATTAGTAGATACGTGTTTTTGTTTTCAGGTATAAAAGCAGCTGCGGATGTAGCAATCATTTGATACTTTTTTTTTTTTTTAAGAAGTTCCACTGATGCAAGTGGATCAAACAGGTCACATGATGTCTCACCTCTCTCTTTCACAAAGTCCTTCGTTGCGGTACTTCAGCATGCCGCAAAGGATTGAACATGGACAGGAGAGTCATTGCTTTAAGACAGAAGTGCAACAATTAAAAAGCGGCAAAGTAATGAAACAAGAAGAGATGCACACACCAACACATGCCCAACATGCACACAATAGCTGCCGTAAGGTCTAAAGTGTCGCTAATTAGCTCGTGTGTGTCGGTCGGCTCTTCGTGTGGACAATTTTCAAGCAGAGATTAGAGTTAAAGGGGAGGAGAAGAATGTAACTGTTTCCTTGTCTCATGGCTTTTTTGGGGACTCTCAATGATGAGAGTGATGACCAATATTAAAAACGTGGTTGTATTACTGATGATTTTGTCAGGAGATTTCACGCAAAAAGAATTGCAATTTTGTAGGCTACAAATTTTAGAAAATAGTTTGGTGTGTGTGTGTGTGCATTCTCCTATGCATCTGTCTATTCATGATCCCCCCCCCCCACACACACACACCTATATATATATATATGCGTTTATATTAATTGCATAAGCAGACCAGCAGACCCCCCACCAAAATTCTAAAGTTCAAGGTCTTATGCTTCCATCAATTCATATTGCGCAGCAGCCAATCACTGATCTTTCGACCACTTCCGCTGTGTGTGTGTGTGTGTGTGTGTGTGTGTGTGTGTGTGTGTGTGTGTGTGTGTGTGTGTGTGTGTGTGTGTGTGTGTGTGTGAGGCAGGGTGTGAGGGTGTGTCCTGCCCCCAAGCCACAGCCAGGTGTAAAAACTCTCTGAACCAAAACATAAAAGAAGTTTATTTCTATCAAAGCAGGCAGGCAATACTTTACAAGCCACTGAAGGGGAGCGATTTTTTTTTCTTTCTTTCTGACGAACCAATACGCCTTTGTGTGTACATTTGTCTTCTTGTGAGTGTATGTGCGTGTGTTTCTGTGCACATGACAGCCAGTCTCTGTTTACGTGTAAGTATGCTTTCACTCTGTCTCCTGAGCCAGGTCTTGGCAGTTTCTTGCATGTGTTATTAGTTTAATTTTTTTTTTACTCTCTCCTTTTGGTTATTAATAATAACAGTAAAACGGCTTCCATATGTGCAGCCTGGTTGCCAGGCTGGAACTATGCTCATCGTGGCCCGGCCCGCTCGGTCTCCCCTCTTAAAGGGTTTTACTCTTGTTGGGGAGGAGGAGCGCTTTCAACTCCGGAGGTCAACCAAATAAGAGCAAAGTGGCCTTTTCTGCCCTGGAGCATGACCAAGCTACTAAACTGTCCGAGCTTGTACATGATGAGGGTGAACTAATAGAATGTACGTGTGGGTGTGTGAGAGAGTGTGTGTGTGTTCCATCGTGGGCTGAGTCTGTCTGGAGTGAGACCTTCCTCTCTTGCCAAACGAGCTGTTTTGGAAACCACAGGGAAACTGCATATGTCCATATAATGTCGGCTGTGTGTGTGTGCGCGTGTGTGTGTGTGGACCTATTTGCCATCAATTAGCCGGTTGGACTCCAATGCGGCTCACGGTACAGTGGAAGCCCCTTTTTATATTGTCAGGAAGGGAGTTGCTCTCTTTTTCTGGCCTTTCTCACCTCGTTGGATTCTGTCAATGTAGAGAGGCCGTTTGTTGTTATGACTTCTTACGATTTGACATGCGAGTGTGATGGTAAATTATGTAATGATATAAAGCAGTCCTGGGTATTCAGTCATCTTGCATTTATGACCAGGTCTATACCCCTGCGAATCAATAGAAACGTTAGACGAGTGTCGGGAAGGGGAGGTTTTCTCATTCCGCCACACAGTTGCGCACTGAAGAGAACCATCTGGAAAACAACGTCCTTACTGGGTTTTCAAACAGGTCGCTTTTTGTGAAAAATAGGATGTGAAGAAAAAAAAAAATCTAAAATCGGTGAGCATTACAGCATTTTTTTTTTTTTTTTTTTGATGTTCCATTTTGGAGTTTGTGCGTTTTTATTGCGTTGGCTCGAGCGCACGGTCTTTCCTCTCTTTAATGGTCAGTCTGGGCCCAAAGAAGCTGGCTTCAGCCGTTTGAAAACCTCAGCTCTCAAACTGAGCCTTTATATTGCGGAAACGTTACATTAAATACCGGTGCTGCGGAGCGTTGCGGTCGGCTGATGTTTCTGTAGGTGTCTCAGATAGCTGCAGCTCAGCAAGAGATTGAGGTGCCATTCCCCATTCGAGAGGTGGGCAGCCGGTTTGAAGTCGCCCTGAGTGGAAACAAATGGTTGCGAGGCCTGGCGAGGGAGATAATTAATTCCAGAGAAAGAGAAGCCCTGTGTAAGGACAACTCAGACGAACGGGGCAAAGACTTGGCACAGCGTCGTCTGTTTGTAACTCACTGTAAAATTGGGGGGCTTTAGCAGGATTTGACTCCATCTGCACCCAACTCCTATATGTTTACATCCAGGAAACGGTGATCCACTCCCCGTTTCCTGAGGAGTCTGCACCCTCGCAACAATAACAATACCAAATTCAACTCTTTAGTTTCACTGAGTCGGTTGTTGACAGATTCGTTTTGACACTCGGCATACCGAATCAAGTGTTATATTAAATGATGATGCCAGCTGTTTAGCAAATGTTTTTTTTTTTTCCAATGGCGTTGCCCACCTCCCAAAATATATCAACTGCACTGTAATAAAATCTCCGAAGGGCAATGAACCATACAGTACGCTGTTGAGTTTTTTCTGCTGAAGTGTCATGATAATGATTTTTAAAATCTGAGTTGTCAAGAGTGAAATCTGTTTGATTTTAGAAAATAAGAAAAGGTATATCATCATCTAAATCTCTGGTAGTTGTTTTAAGAAATTTGATAGTTCTGCACAGTCAAGTGAGTTTCACTCCAAGAGTTGTTTGAAATATTCTGTCTTTCTGTCAGAGCGGTTTAACTTACTAACTATGATACAAGAAAGGCATACTACTTGAAAATGGCAGGAATAGCTGGCAAGTCATATGTGTTAGTTCAACCTTTTTTTTCGAACCTTTTTGGAATCAAGGTACCTATTTAACGTAAATAAAATATCACAATGAAATCATGCATCGGTGTGTGACAACCCAACCGCCCGCACCCCAACTTAGACCTGGTCTCACGTGGTCTAAGGTACCGTCTACTTTCTGTCAGCCAAATTGTAAGACGCAGCGGGGGCATGTAAGAGAAAATGCCCTGGTCTGCTGAAACTCACAGCACGGCCTGCCCGATTCGCAAACACGATATACTAGACTTGCGCTGGCAGGAAAAATTTGCCGTGGAGCGCATTTGCGCCTGTCGATGAAAATCGGGCCGAAAGAATGTGAAATATATTTGGACTTTAATAGTTGTAGTCTGTCAGTCAGAATAAGACCGGATTTGTTTTGGAGGTGCACCAGTGATGATGCCCAATGGACGGAGGCTAGTAGGGATCACGGGGGTGACCCAGGAGGAAGTGCTGCTTTGACTCAGCGCTAGCTTGGCTTTCAGCTTCAATAACAGCCCCGAAAAAAGTGACAAAACTAAAGAAAAGATTGAGAAGAAAATAAGTCCCTCCCCTCCCCTGTGAAGCTATGTCTCCAACCGAATCCAAAATCAGAAAGCATGCAGGCCTGTTGAGAAGCAGCTGGGTGTGACGGGCTTTTCTCTGCATCTTCACCCACGACATCCATCCCTGTTTGCCTGCACCCCCCCCCCCTTCCCGGGGGAGGAGTAGATCTATATGGATAGAAGTGTATCACCTTCAGACGTACTGTACTTGCGATATGTTTCGTGCACGTGCTCAGTTAAGCACAGTCAGGACACAATGGGCCTCTCACTCCTTGTTTTCCCCCCACAACTTCTTCTTGGTCAAAGTGAAGAAATGTGATCCCACCTGCCTCCTCCCTGCCCTCCTCCTTCTGCCCCAATGACAGCAACGCTGCGCTCGCCCCGGGGACTGTTTACCAAAGAGGGAGGGAGGGATGAGGAGTCGATGGTTGGAGTATTGGGGAGGTGAGAGGGGGCCACGTTTGTTTCGTTTTGGCCATCAACAATGGACCTCAGTCAGTGCTGATGGATTACTCCAACATATGGTACCCACCTGTCTTTTCCCTCCCTATTCTAGACTTCACTCTGTTTAGATTACTTTGCTTCTCTCTCCCTGTCTCACCCAAACACACTGGATGGATTAGAGACCAGATTCATCACACACACACACA
>NW_017805625.1:3262377-3262942 GCF_001891065.2 Hippocampus comes | reverse complement strand
CCCCCCCCCCTTCCCGGGGGAGGAGTAGATCTATATGGATAGAAGTGTATCACCTTCAGACGTACTGTACTTGCGATATGTTTCGTGCACGTGCTCAGTTAAGCACAGTCAGGACACAATGGGCCTCTCACTCCTTGTTTTCCCCCCACAACTTCTTCTTGGTCAAAGTGAAGAAATGTGATCCCACCTGCCTCCTCCCTGCCCTCCTCCTTCTGCCCCAATGACAGCAACGCTGCGCTCGCCCCGGGGACTGTTTACCAAAGAGGGAGGGAGGGATGAGGAGTCGATGGTTGGAGTATTGGGGAGGTGAGAGGGGGCCACGTTTGTTTCGTTTTGGCCATCAACAATGGACCTCAGTCAGTGCTGATGGATTACTCCAACATATGGTACCCACCTGTCTTTTCCCTCCCTATTCTAGACTTCACTCTGTTTAGATTACTTTGCTTCTCTCTCCCTGTCTCACCCAAACACACTGGATGGATTAGAGACCAGATTCATCACACACACACACACACACACACACACACACACACACACACACACACACACACACACACACACACAC
>NW_017805625.1:3252255-3262292 GCF_001891065.2 Hippocampus comes | reverse complement strand
ACACACACACGCACACACACACACACACACACACACACACACACACACACACACACACACGCAGTCCAACTGAGCGAAAAGGAGCTCACCCGAGCATTTTTGTGTGCGATGTCCAAAATATTCACAGAATTGTCATTGGTTTCAAGGTGCAATCTCAAGTTCTGTGCCGCACCAATTGAAATAAAAAGTAAATAATTGGGAAAAAAACGTACTACTACTGACTAAATATAATTGTCACGAAAATGGCCTTCATTGTCGTCTTTGTCAATTAATATTATACATAGTGGCTTTTGGCGTTCTATTTAAATTGTTTATTTCAGTATTGCTGTATGTCCGTAGCTCCAGAAGTAAAGTTTTTTGAGAGTTGTAGCTTACTTGACTCAATTACAAAATACTTTGTGAACTTCTATTTTCATGTTGCGACAAATAACCCGAATCAAACTAACACTGAAACGAATAAAAACTCAATGAAACCAAAGCATTTTCTGAAAAAATAAAAACGAACAAACTTCCTCTAAAAACTAATTAAAACTAACTGAATTTAAAAAGAGCCAAAGCCAAATAACAACTAAGTATAATGAAAAATGCAAAACTATTATAACCCTGGTAGTCACCCATTCAAACATCATTATTCACTTGACACGCGCACACGTGCGCAGCTAAATAAAAATGTCCCTGCTTTTCTCCAAATGGATTTTCTTTGCCGGCCCCCCCTTCGCACCCTCATTAAAAAGAAACTTAGTTGTCAGCCGTTTTTCCGAACCTTGTTACGGGACGAGACTGGTCCCCACCATCGCCATGTGGGTGACCCTGCTGAATTAAAAAATGCACTGTTATTAAAGCCTGTGTCAGAGGCGATGATTTACAGAGGGGAGCGATGACAAGTCAGAAGAACACACACACACACACACACTCACACACACGCACACACGCACTGTGTGCTCTCGGGCCTCCAAGCTGAGCGCTGACCTCGTCACCCCTCCTTCCCCTTCCTCCTCCTCCTCCTCCTCCTCCTCCTCCTACCTCTCTCACTCTCATAAAACCTGTCTGACACCATTGATGTGTGTGTGTGTGTGTGTGTGTGTGTGTGTGTGTGTGTGTGTGTGTGTGTGTGTGTGTGTGTGTGTGTGTGTGTGTGTGTGTGTTCTCCTCGGCAGCACAAAGACTCTGTTGTTGGGCCTCCCTCTTAGGCCTCTCTCATATTTTCTTTAAAGGTGCAGTGCGCCCCCAGGAATGCCACAGGGGGAACAGAGAGTTGGGTTTGGGGGTGGGGTGTGTGTGTGTGGGAGGGGCAGGGGGGTCGTTTAGGAGGACTTGGTTGTGTCAAAGAATAAAAACGTGTGTGTGTGCGTGTGTGTGTGTGTGTGTGTGTGTGTGTTACAATGCTCCAGCTCACCCAGGTCACAGAGAGAAAAAGAGAGGGTGAACATGAGAGATGAGGAATGAGTGAGGAGGGACAACAATGAGGAGAGCTTCTTGACTACGTTGAAAGGAGTGCGTGCGCGTCGCCCGCGCACGTGTTCAGGACAGTGGCGAACACCGTTCCAGTAACTTTAACACGACAGTTGGTAGGATGATGACGAGACAGCCACTACAATTAAAAAAAACAACTTTGAAATGGTATCCACAAAAATAAATCAGGTTTCCAAGGCATATTTTCATTCGGGCGGCACGGTGGATGATCGGTTAGCACGTCCGCCTCACCGTGAAGATGTCTAGGGTTTGAGTCCGGGCTCCGGTCTTCCTGTATGGAGTTTGTATTTTCTGCGTGGACATGTCAGATTTGTAATATTTTCAACTTTCAGACAAGTGTAAAAAGACCCCATTCCCATCATAATCAATCAGTTAATTGAATACACGGGCCTTTGGGGTTAATTTTAAATGTATCGATTGCAAGAAAGTTCCAACAGTCGACTGGGAGTTGTGGTCCTTTCACTGTGTGTTGCAGAGAGCGACGTCGTCTAGCGGCAGACAATTAAAAAGCGCCACCAGGTGAGGTTACACCTCGGCGACAGCCGTGCTTATGGCTTGTGTGTTTGGAATGGCTTTCTTGTTTTGGTCACTTCATTCAGCCGGAAAACGCGATGCTACAGTACAAGTGATCTCGTTTTTTAGGTTGATAGTACAACCGGGTTGTAACTTTGCAAAGTGAGACCATCCTAGCTTCATTTAAGATGTTAAGGTTGTGGTGCCTCTAACTTTGGAAGCAGTATTATGTACTGCAATTGTTGTAGTGGATGGTTGTCCTCAAAATATTAAAAAAATATATTTTAATATATTTGTTTTTACAATGCAATACTTCCTGTGATGTTTTTTTTAATCTTACACACAATTCTTTTTTTTTAAAACTTATACTAATAAAAACGTAACTAAAATGGAGCATTTAAAAAATGCCAAATAAAAACTAATGAATCTGCTGTGAAAACTAACATCAGTAATTTCATTGATTAAAAAAAAAACTAAACTAAATAAAAATTAACTGCAGTGAAAATTCCAAAAGTATTCCAAACCCGTCTTTTTGAGGTTATACCATAATTGACATGACGTATAAGGGTACAAAAAACATAAAAAGTGCCCTGTACTAAAATGGTCTAAAGGTGAAAATGACCTTGCATGTAAGCGACATTTGTGTGTATGCAATCAGCCCATCCAGCGCCTCTTAATAAGTCACCAAGCAGTGCGTCATTGTGCTGTTTGCCAACACTAAAAGTGGAGCCATATTCACGATCTATCTCCAGCCGACTTGTGTTTACTCTCACACCTCCAC
The DNA here is from genome assembly GCF_001891065.2 of Hippocampus comes. NCBI lineage: Eukaryota > Metazoa > Chordata > Actinopteri > Syngnathiformes > Syngnathidae > Hippocampus > Hippocampus comes. The sequence continues at coordinate 3,259,525 of NW_017805625.1, read as the reverse complement.
AACTGCGGAATCTGGGAGACGTACGCTCCCTCCCTCACACTCAATTTTATGCTCATTTCCCATTTTGTGTGGAAACATGTGAGTTGTGCAATACGTAACCTTGTCAATAATGATGTCAAATAACTACAGAAATAACCACCGCAATCGATAAGAACGTGCAGTGGAAGTTTAACTTTGACAAAACATCGAATAACTGTTTCCTCATCATTATAATAATAATTATTATTATTATGTTTTTGTCTTGTGGGTCAGACGTTGAGTTATGAATAAGCTTCGGATACTTGACTGCTCGAGTGAAGTGAAAAGGAAATGGAGAAATTGAGGTACTGTCATGCCCTCGCGTATGGGCAAGGAGAGCCACATATTGAACGGGACAAATACTCAAACGCGCACGAAATGAGAGCACTCGCAAGGAGTTGCTGTAGGCAGCCAACTCATGCCCAGATGCTCACTCGCTAACCAACTCTCACACTTGGTCAGTCACTAGGCCAACACCCCTAGAAGGCACACATCTGATATAGGAATACTGCAGTTGTACGATGATTAGACATTATAAAAGTAAGTCTATTTGTTGACATTCGCTTTTATTATGTTTTTAGATAACACTGCTCCCTTTTCTCTCTTGAAAACAGAATAATAGCACGTCCAATCGTTTGAACTGGGAAAAACTAATTTGATGTACAAGTCAACTGAGTCACACTGTATTTCATTTGATTTTTATTGTCTTATAACGGAATGAATCAATCGTATAATTCAGTTGTGGGGGCATTTCCAAAAACTGATGCATGAATCCACTACAGCCTAATGCTGTTTAAATACATACAGTAAAGTAACTGAACTTCCCCCCCCCCCACCACCACCACCACCATTTGTATTTGTCGCAGGCTTTCCAAAAGGCACATCTATGAATAGAGGCGTAGGAGAGGAGACAGGCATCACCTCTGCTCTGTTCGAGCGTTTATGAAAGCCATAAATGGTTCTTTAATATAGTGGTAATCAGGGTGGTAATTTGGGTGGAATTGTCCTTTATTGTTGCCAGACATGGCTTCCCAACTCCTGCCAACACACACTCACACCAGAGACAAAAGCGCACCCTCGCTCTCGGGCAGACGTGGTGTTCAAGGCCTAATTCACACCACATGCCAACAAACTGGGCGGTTGTGTGTGCATGTGTGTGTCTGTGCTTGTTTTAATGCTGAGGTCAAACCAGTAAATGGGAGGGGGGTTCCCGAGATTTTTGTTCAAGTGTTAAAATTCATGTGTGTGTGTATGTTTACAGACGCGTCCACCGCCACATCTGTGTATGTGTGTTTTAATTGCGGTCTCAGCAAAAGTCGCAAGTGCGCTCCATCCAGATGGTTTTCATCAGGGCGACTGCACAGAGCATTTCTGTCTCTTTCGGCCTCCCTCTAATCTCCCCGCTCTGTTTTTGCAATTAGACGTTACTTAATGTGCCAGAGCGTCTAATTTGACAATTCATTAAATGTGTGACATTATACAGCGACTCTGCGCCGCACACTCTTTCACAACAACATTCTTCTCCTCCCTCTCGTTGTCAAACGTGTGCATTAGATCTCATTTCTGGCTCCGAGCGCTTGCGCAAGTTATCGAAGTTGAAGAACATCCTGAGCTGCGGCCGTTAATATGTGCCGTCCGCGCGTGCACACACAGACGCTCATAAATCAATATTTACGAAGGAACCTTTCCCCTTTGAGTCAGAGGAAGCAAATGTGCATCCTGCTGTCTCCCCTCTCGAACCCTCCATCACGAGGTTGTGTTTGCGCGCATGTGTGTCAGTGTGTGCGCTGTCGTGTTTTGAAATGGGTGTTTTCTTGTTTTGTTTTCGGCACAGTTCAGACATTCCTGCAAAAAGACCTTTGCCTCTGGAACGGATTTGTCTTGACGACGGCCGCGTCGGTATGGAGTTGGAAACACGACAAACGGCAACGCTTTTTAACGGTGTGAATACGTGGACGAATGGGAGCGATCGGTGAAGGAAAGTTCCTGGGAGTTTGTTTGTGTTCCGGGTTTGACTGGACAGCACTGGAGGGCAGAGAAGTGGGCGAGGAGGACTAGCGGGGAGGCGCGTGGCTCTTCAATGTGCATCAGGGTCGCCTTACATCACTCTGACACATATAAACACTGTTAAGTGACACACATGACGATCTCCTGACACACTTCTGCCTCAGAGGATGTGGGCAACCCATTTGGAACGGTGGAAGGAGCGAGACGCAAGAAGAGGAGGAGGAGGGTGGTAGTGAAGGGTGCAAGAGAGAGAGTGACGCGGGACCAAATATTGGAAATAGGACATTTGTAATGAGTTTCAGAGGAGATAAATCACGTCAAGAGACAGTTTGAGTCAAGTATGCCATAGAAGGGAGTGGCCGCATTTTTTTCTTCTCTCCAGAAGTTGAAAAGCATGTTGAGGTGTGTGGCTGAGTTTACATGAACTCGCTTCAAACACATCAGGAGTGCAATATTTTTACACAGTTTTTCTTATATCCGATTCTGAAACATTAATTGCCAAAAAAAAAAATATTGAGGATATATTGTGTCCCGTTGCCATTTTATAGCCGCGGGCAAAATGTTCACCTTTAAGTAATCTGTCATACAAGTGCAAACGAAGAAGTTATATTTTATTGCATCAGTAAAGGTTAATGGAAGTAGGATAGGACAGAAACAATCCAACAGTTTATAACTTCAGTGCCGGATGTTGAGTCACTCAAGTATAAGTAGTGACTTCACAATAAAACACTCTCTCGTAACTTTGGTGACAAGTAATGCATGGCGTCTACTTTGAATGTGAGTCTGCTTAGTTGTCGTTCGATTTTCTTCTTGTCGTCTCCTCTTAACAACCCCCTGTTGCGGCTGCTCCTCCTTTTAGAATTTTTTTATTTTAGCAAATATTTGAATCTTGCTGAATGCAGCTCCTATGACGAACGCTGAAGTCCCATACACAGGTTGACTTGCGAGTACTTGTAGACAGTCCAAAAGCCAAATTTGACTCTGTTTGACTTGGTAATCATATTTATCGTTCAATTCCAAACTGCATGCCCCTTGATCATTCATCCTTAGATGCACCACTGTCAAGTACCGTTTGACCCCAGCGTCTCCATGTGTACACGTTCCCATCATGTCCGCTTTAACTCTTGCAGGCTCTTCAGGCAGCCAGACAGTTCCTCCTCCAGCAGGCCTCTGGACTCAACTCCCCCGGCAGCAACGAGGTCAAACAGAGCCCCGTGCAGGTCAGAACATACTTCAACACACTCACTAACCCGCAGATGTGCAGAGGTCTGTGTCCATGTCAACTCCACAATGTGATATAGGAACAGATCTTTCCTTCCTTATTACTTGAGCTTCCTCCTTTTTATCACCTTTGTCACATTGGGACAGTTTGATTTGTAGCCATGGGTCACATTCAGGTCTGAAGTAAAGAGACAGCAGGTAAAACTGGGAAAATAACATCAATAAAAATAACCATTGAAACAACACTATCATAAAACTGGCTTATGGATTAATTTGCACTTCTTCCTATAAGCGTTTGTTATTGTTATTCTGCAAAAACAACCCACGCAAACTACAATTTAGTTCTCCAGCAAAGGTTTTGATCAATTATATTGAGTGAAAGCAAAATCTTTTGCACAGAGCCAAAAAGCCACGAAATATAAGACCCGGAATTAAAAAAAAAAATTTAAGTAAAAAAATAAAAGTGTGGCATACACTTCAATCAAAAGCTGAACAGCAATCATTTAAACTTCATCTACTTTAAAATCAATATTGAGAAACCCAAATGAAACAATGTGAGTGTTAAAACACAAGCGCCTACTGTTTTCATCGTCATCGTGCTTTTGTCTCCGAATTCCAGACCTACGCCGACCCAATCGTGTAAATCGACACAAAATAACCAGCGTGTAGTCGCGTCTTCCCCATCGCAGCCCTTCAGAAGTGACACATGGTTTCAATCTGCACCGCTGCTCCGTTTAGTTTGTGGCTGGAGAAAATGTCAACATTTTTCCCTATATTAAACCCCGAAGGCGACAGGAAGGAAAACATTGATACAACGTGATTCCAAATGGATTATTTTCTGTTGTTCAGACATAAAAGTGATATCATTAACCTGGAATGACAGCTTTGGATGAAAAACATGGACGGAACACACGTCGACTTGACCTGCCTCATGTGCACATTCTGATGCGGGGTGTTACCTTCCACTTCCTTCCCTCGCTTTTTCTCCTAACACACACACTGACACACACACACACACACACACACACACACGCACACACACACACATCCCAAAAGCCCCTCCCTCCTCCCTTCTCTCCATCTCTGTCTTGTTTGTCTTGTTTGTTGGTGCCTGGCCTGTTAGCCTCCCCGCACTATCCAGGGCACCCGAGCTACATCTCTGTTGTCTCAGCTGTCAGCTCAAATGGTCACACACATCCTGCCAATGCACTCTAGGATGTGTGTTGGCAGGGTTGTATGTGTGTGTGCGTGTGTGTGTGTGTATCCTCAGTGAGCAAAAACAAGGTACATTAAAAAAAAAAAAATGGGACTGTTTATTAAACGCCGGAGCAAACTGGACTTCCACGGTTGTAATTTGTGATTTAAAAGGCGTCTACTAGTTCTTGGAAACAGGCAAACCCTCAATATAAAGACAGGGAGATCCGCACCCTTATTTTTAAAGGTTTTTTTTTTGCCGCACAAGTTGACATGACTCGGTTTCCTTGTCTGTAGTGTGCAACAGATTAAAAACTAGAAATGGCCATTCACTCGAGAAGCCTGCGGGAATCCTTAAAGAGGCTTTTGTATGACATCTGAGCAATCTGATTTGAGGTTAAACTCATGACATCACGAGAACTCAAGAAAAGCCCAATTATTGAAGTTGTTTTTTTAATGTGTGGTTAGGGAAAGATAAACAATAACACACCCAGTCTAAATAATCCGTACAATTTGTTCATTGGAATTCCCCCCCCCCCCCCAAAAAATTTTGACCGTTAAAATGCCATTGTGGAGCAAACATTTTTTGATTGGCTAATACGTTATATTTTCGAATATGTTCAATCGTACTTGTTGGCTAAATGCTAAAAACTTTTTTGTTTTTTCACACGATGCCACGGGGTATTGACTTGCGCAACACAAGTAAGCGTGAGTAAGAAGGAGTATCCCTGTAAATGGAAAGATATCAGGCCATATTTTAAGGTGACGACGGCGAGTGGCAGAGTGGTCCACGCCAGGCACAAAATGGCCATCCTCAGGTTGCTCCCGCGGTGCTCTCTCACATGCAAATGAGTGTCAGACAATAATTAGATCTTTAGGAGCCTGATAATTAGATTCCCCCCGCCCCCCCACACACACACACCTCCCTTGTCTCTGAGGGACGGAGAGAGGGGGAAGACTTCTTCTTGTGTCTTGACTTCTCTGAAGTCATGGTTTATGCTGACAACAACTCGAATACTAACCCAGCCCCCCACCCCGTCTTGCTGGAACAATTGATGGCGTCCAGTGGGAGTGCAGTACAAGTACAATAGTGTGATTTCATGTTTGAAGGTGATAAAATAAATTCAACCAATAATTGAAATAGATGCATTTGTATAGTCATTCAGTGCAATGTATGGTGATGCAATTCCTAAATCACGTAGACCCGACTCGTTTTGGTGTGTTAAAGCGCCGTGTTGAGTTATGTTCAAAGGACAAGTTTTAATGCCAAATTTATGTTATGGTACGCAAACGTTGCGTAAATATAAACGACGATGATGCCTCCATACCGTGAGGGTTCAGCACGAATCACGTAGACCCGACTCGTTTTGGTGTGTTAAAGCACCGTGTTGAGTTATGTTCAAATGACAAGTTTTCATGCCAAATTTATGTTATGGTACGCAAACCTTTGCGTAAATATAAAAGACGATGATGCCTCCATACCGTGAGGGTACAGCACGTTCGTAGACACCTGAAAACATTCCGATGCTCTGAAACGTATCATGTCGTTGATGTTGCACTTTGGCGTCACGGTTATCTTAATTGCCGGTGCCATGAGCGGGCGCGAGCCCAATTGGCTGACACAGTAGCAATTGCCCGCATTAGCCAGCGGGATGCGCGCTTCCACGACCTGCCACGCGCGCACAATGGCCACGCTTGGCACACGCTCATGTGGCGGTTGGCACATATATCGTATACCCACTTGGAACTGCTCGCCTGGCACACTTAACACGTCGCCACTTGGCATGCCCACATACAGATTACCGCACGTGCTTGGCGGAGGCCCATACGTGTGTAATTGAATCGTGAGGTGTCCTGTTTTCATGTATTATTGAGGAGCGTGGTTAATTAGGAAAAATGTGAAAAGACTCATTAGAGGAATGTTAATGAGTTGCGCTTTGAAGAGGCCTGGCACCGGCACAGCAGGTTGCAGGGAGAGTCATGTCAGTCCAAAGCCAAGATTGTACTTGGGCGTGAAACCTTGTTCCGATGCGTCTTGCCGTCTTAGATCATCTGTGCTGTTCCCTGGTTTCAACCGCTGCACATGTGTGAGAAACTCAAGCACGCATTGTTTAAAAGTCTTTTTAGTAACCAACAAAAGTATGTGAAAAGATGAGTGCTTTGCCCCTCAGAGCGGGACTCAAGCAGCCCTTCTTTCCCTTCCCCATTATTTCCTTTTAAAGTGTTTTTCCCAAAGCACTCCTTTTGTCCACTCACTGAAAGTGTTTAGTCGACAGTTTCTCTCATTTGATGTGCGGGGGAATTGCAAGTGTGTGTGTGTGTGTGTGTGTCTGTGTGTGCGCGTGAGCGTCTGCGTCAGACAGGCGGGGACAGAACAAAGCTGGGGGTGCGCGGGGTCCTGACAGTTTGTGAAGGGTGTATGGGAAGAGGTTGGGATCGGGCTTGGCTCTGGCCGGCACGGAGAGAAGGTTCTGCTTGTGACCGCTGGAGTGTGAAACTCTTTATTTTGTGATTTGAAACATGAGTGAAATCAATAATGAAATATGGTCAATAAGAGCCACTGCTCACACTTCCCAATGAAGTGGCCCCAGTGTGTGTTTGCGTGTGTGTTTCTGGAAGTGTGTTGTCATTTTTATTCGGAGGCACTGGGGCGTTAGATGGACAGTAGAGGGAGGAGGGACCGGGTAGATTTTCCACTTGAACTTGATGGTCTGTCACTGTTCTCTGAAGTTTCTTTTATTTTCATTTTGTCTGTGCCCTGTCAAGGAGAATATTTGACGTGAGTGTGTGTCTACATGCGCATGGCCACAGTGTAGAGTGCCCCCCCCCC
>NW_017805625.1:3239296-3252160 GCF_001891065.2 Hippocampus comes | reverse complement strand
CCCCCCCCCTCCATCCGCTCACCCATGTGATCCACTCATCCGCCATCCTCCGAGTTCTTCAGTGCTCTCAGAGGCCCGCCGATGGAGACCCTTTCACACCCGTGTGTCTCTTCATACAGACAGATGCAGCATGCAGTATTTTACTATGACGATGTGAAAACTCGGTCAGAACTCACATGTCATCTTGTGACACGTAACCGCCACCTCGGAGCAATATGCCAATTCAAGAGAAGTATAGCTGAAGCGCCAACATGAGACGTCCGTATGAGGTGTTCGTGTCCATCTGAGGGAAAGGAGGCGAGATGAGCAGAACATCCCCCGACTCCGCTCACCTTTCCTTTCCTCATCACCAAGGAAAATGCGCCCCCCGAACCCCACTCTGGATTAATGAGGAGGTGTACTCACCGCACACAATGGAAGCCATTTTAATTCCAGTAGTGGTCTGACCCTGAGCCTCAAACACTCTTTACACATTGGGGACTCCTTCACTTTTTTTTTTTTTTTTTTCCGTCTCCATCGCCTTTCTACTTCAGTCCTCTCTCGTGGAGCCCACTTACTTTTGAAAAGCCTGCCAGCCCTCCACGCCCTCCTCTTATTACTTGGCAAGAGGAAGAGACGGGTTGTTTACCTGGGGAAGGATACCTTTTATACAAACAAGTCCGAGTTCAAGAAGAAACACGGCGCAGAAGAGACTTGATTTGGAATGGAGGAGCCCCCTTTCGAGTGTCCCTTCAGTGGCAGGGGAGGATTATGCACCAATGTAAAAAAAAAAAAAAAAAAAAAAGCACAAGTTTCCATGTTGTGTGCGCAGGCACATCAATGTTTGTGTGTGACAGGGAGAGGGGAGAGGTGGTAATGTTCAGTGACAGGGATAAACAGCACTGCTTTTTGCTCCTACCAGGGGAGCAAGCGAGGGAGGAGTGGGGCGGGGGGGGATGTCAGCCTCTCTCCTCCTCCTCCCTTGTCATTTTTTTCAATTATCCCTCTCTCCTGTGCGTCCCCGTAGACCCAGAGGCAAGGTGCACATCATTTAGACTGAGAGCCCGTTTAGATGCTGATGATGGCAGCTCTTCTTCTTTTCTCTCAGCTTCGCATGCACACAGACACATATGTGCCAGTTTAGGCTTGACTCAGATTGTGTATCCTATATTCATCGCCTTCATCTTCGTTATCTTATTCTTATTCCTTCTCTTTGCAGTTGTAACGGCTTCCACTCTTTCCACTCATCATTTAGGGCTCTGTTTCCGTGGACGGGTGCACGTGCTCTTCATTTTCATGCCGCGGCAAGTCTAGTGTTTTGTTTTTGGGAATTTGGCAGACCGTGCTCCACAGTGCTGGGTAGTCTGGTGGATTGAGCGCTCTTCAGTCAGTCAGTCAATCTGTCATGCTTCCGTCATGTAGGCCGCGCGCCTTACCTGCGCTGTATTTAAACGGAACGAGAGAAGCCGTCTCAATTGGTCGGGAATCTGTTCACTCCCACAACGGCGCAGATACCCCATCTACGAAAATGCTAAAAGAAAGAAAGCTTCAGCCATGCACGCAGTTCCACTTCACTTTTTGCGCCGAGCACGAAAATGAGGTCCTTAGAGTGTGTCTCCAATTTTTTTTATCCATTTGTCAAGAGAAACATTCAAGTTGTTCACACCAAACTAATCAAGCCATGTCTTTCTACACCTTGCTTTGCAAAAACAGAAAAGGGCCTTTCCGAAACCTTTCCTGCTAAGTTAGAATTATAAATTAGCTTAGCACCTCAGCCACACAGGTTTTGGATCTCGGCTCTGCATTCTGTGTTGAGTTTGCATGTTCTCTCCATGTTTGTTTTGGCAAATGGATGGATTGCTGGAAAGCGAGTCCTTTTATGAAATAAATATAGTGTTGGATTAAACTGGTATGGACCAATTTTGACAGAGTTGAGCGTCGGCCTTTGGTTGATACAAGAGACCGCGGTGAAAGGTGAAGATGGTAGCCAAAGTTCAGCCCTGCTTCGGAGATAATGCAGTCATTTAAGCAGGATGTGTGTATATAAACATGGAGCCTCGTCCCTCTCCAAGGCACTGGTTTAATATCAGATAGTCCTTCTCACCATCTTCTGAGGTTTCATCCGAGATGTGAGGTGGGGCTTTCCCTCATTCTTCTTTGAATGGAAAGTCATCAAGGGAAAAGAGGAGAGAGGGATGGATCCCTCATTGAAATGCAAGTTACATCCCCCCTTTCTCCTCTCTCCTCTGGGGACTCCCTGCCTTTCTCCTCCTTCTATTTCCCATCTTTCAGACGCTCCCTCTCTTCCTTTGTTAATCAGTTAAACTCCCTCTTCAAACAACCCCTCTAATTACTCCTCCACTCTCTGTAAACGACAGGGCTGTCTCTCGCATCTCGTTTCCATCGCTCCCTGCCCCCCTCACCCCCCCGCTCCCGCACTCCATGGCAGGGGTTGACCTCTGTCAGCCACCAGTCGGCCCTCAGCAGTGTGCTCCTGTGCACGTGGATGACTGATTCCTGCATGTTAATGAAAGGAGTAATGTATTGGGTTAGGATGTAATATTATTATAGCTCAATGTTGGTGATGAATATGGTCTGGTTGAGCAGTCACATGATTGAAATTTGGGACAAAAAGCTTGTCTCTCAAATATCATAAAACATCAGGATAAAAATGGTGAGGTGACACTTTCTTCACCGAGTCCCCATTGGCCACACTTTTTTACTTTATTAGGGATTTCTTAATTTTTCACACAGTGACGTCCTCATTTTCTCCCTCTGCCACCCAGCCCCACCTTTCTGGCACTAATCTACACACACATCTCCCTCTTTTAAATTAACATGCAACAAGAAAAAAAAGGGGCAACAGGGGGGGGGGGTGAAATGCATTTAATAAATGGCTGACTTCAAATCGCCCAGCTTTTCAGCCTCCCCCTATTCAACACCCCAATGAAAGGCGAGAAATCATTCACTGGGAGAGACAAAGCCGAATGAAAATATAATTCTGCATTGTGAGGCGCTTTTGTCCCGGCCCGTCAAATCGTTAATGGCAGGGCTTTTGTTTTGTGTCGTCGCTTACCGCCTGGCGGTGTCGTATGGCGGTGGCATCGCCTGCCCCCATAATAACCACGCTTTGTGATATTAGATTATAGGGGCAATTAATGGCATCAAACCTTAACTACTCTGCATTCAGCTTGTCACACACATGCATTCAGCCTCCCGTACATCCTCACACATGAGTTCCATATCTCGGCACTTGAGTCCATGGGGGGCATTAGCCGACATGTGGAAAGGTGCTATAACTCCAATAATTATTCTGCCTCTGACTTGCAAATGCCAATGGCGGTGTGTATAAAATAGAACGTAGGAGTTGTCAACATGGAAGAATGGGATGCACAAGAGCAATTAATTACAGCTTTTCATTTGGCAGCCTTGAAAGACAAGGCCCTGAGGAGGGGGGCACCCTGGCATGATGCCAAGTGGCGGGCACCATCGCTCCCACCTTGCTCACCCCCCCCCCCTCCCTCCTCGCGTCCCCTCTTGCCCCTTTTCCTTTACCAACCGCCACGGCCCCGCCCCCCTCATTCATGCCGCCTGTCCCTGAGCTCAATCACATATTTTGTAACACAGCTTATTCATGCTTCCACCAAGTTGAGTTCAGTGTGGCATGTCGCAGGGCATTTCGAAGTCCCGATTTCACGGAATTAATTTCCCGTTTGCCGATTTTGCTTACAATGACCATCTTTATAATATAAACTTCATCTTAACTACCAGATCTTCCCCAAAAAATTGTGAAAAGGCCTTCATTACAACGAATCGTGGGAAGCTAACTGCCATGGCGACTTTGTTTATAAACAAAATGTACAGTGCGGGATTACCCCATTACCTAACAACGCTACTGATCACCTCGGCCATTGTTGTACTTCCACAGACATGCGGAGCATGCAGTCTGAAAACGTGTGATAAACACAAGCAAGCCTTTCGAAAGGGAGTCTCCCAGACGAAGCTCAGCTGAGACGACAAATTTGCAAAATGAACAATTTCGACAATCATCCGTAATGGCAACAAAATCATGGCAGATTTCAAATATGCAGGCATTGGGGAACTTGACCATATCGTCATGACTTCTAAAATGAAACAGGGTGAACAGGTAGTGCAAAGAAAATTTTCAAAATTAATTTTAAAAAAAGACAATGGCAGTATAAATAATCTCTTCCAGGGTCAAACTGCTGCCATCTTTGTTAATTGTACAGACAAGTAACAGTCTATCTAATCTGCCATGCAAATTTTAAAAGATGTTAACTGCTGGAAGCGTTAAATGTAAAAAAAATAAAATAAAAAAAAGCACACACGTAGAATATCTCTCCTTTACTGTAACTCTCATGCTACATCTTATAAATAATCTCTTCCAGGGTCAAACTGCTGCCATTTTTGTTAATTGTACAATCTTTCAAGTAACAGTCTAATCTGCCATGCAAATTTTAAAAGACGTTAACCGCTGGAAGGGTTAAATGTAAAAAAAAAAAAAAAGCACACAAGCAGAATATCTCTCTTTTACTGTAACTCTAATGCCACATCACACTTTGTGGGACCCCATAATTTTAGGATTATTCTCTAAAAAGCAGCTCTTCACACTTCCCCCTCGTAATTTCCCATAGCATTCTTGTGGGTGATGAGCAGTTTGACCGTGATGGTGACAAATTGTTCTACGCGGAGTGGATGTAGATAAATGGCCAGTTTGTGAGGTGATAAGTCATGCTTGTATTTCTCCATTAAAGTGCCATCACTGCTGAACAGGCAGGATTATTTGTATTGCGAAGACAGTATAGTTTATTGACGTGTAGGCAGTGAAGAAAGCGCTACCCATCCCTCAGCCTGTTAGGAGAGACACTATATCCACTCTGGCAGTCGCACTCTCACTGCCTGTCTCATTAAATATCTGTTATCTGCTTGGTCTTTACTTCCCTTAATTGTTTCCTCTTTCAGTTGTCTTTTAATTTAATATGTAAATCTGTTTTCAAACACATTAATTTAGCATCTATGACCAGCCCTTATGTCTCACTGTCTGAATTGTGTGATTAGTATGCTTTAGTTGTGTTGTTTGGAATCAGATTAGCTTCTCTGTCTATCTCGGCGTACAACTTTTCTCTTTGCTGAGTCTTTTCTTGCCTGCCGCATACTCTGATGAGATAAACATCTCCCGGTGACAACTGAGATGTTGGATGTCTCTCCTTAGTCAGGCGTGAATATGCGGGGAGTAAATCGCAGGCAACCATAATCATGTGTTTATGGAGGGAGATAAGATGTTTAAGATGTATTTATTATTTTTTAGATAAAGATTGCCTATCAGGGCTTGTATATCTGCTGCTGTCCCATAAATTGTTTCAATTATTTTCAACAATGCCAGCGCAGTGGAGGAATGGTCCAACAAAATAGATATGAAGAGATGTCTTTATTGTTCTTTGCATGATGTTGATCTATAGCTAACCAATTATTTTATCTTTCTCATTTGCAAATATTTATTTTATATTCAATCCGAAGTGCTGATTCACCTGTCAGATTACTCTGTATAGATAAACGTGTTTCAGGGTCCTTTATAATCTTGTTTTTGGCTCACTCGCTGACTAGCATAGGCCATTGTTTTCATTAGCATTTTGGGGCAGTTGGGGCCTAGCAACAAAGTCTAAATTGTTTTGTCTAAAAAGTTTTGAAACAAATGGTTTCTGGGCGGTGGGGGCGGTTGTGTGTGTGTGCTATTTTTAACATTGACATTAAAAGAGTCATTACCGGTAATCGGACTACGTTAGTTAAAACTTTAAGTACATTTTGGGCATTGCTAGCTGGCTAGCTAGCTAGCCAAGCAGACAGGCAGACAGAGACCTTATTCATCCCGAGAGGGAAATGAAACAAGGATTAAGGACGACGCTGTTCACATACAACTCTAAAGCTTTGATGGTGTTTTCCTACTTTTGCCAGTACATTTTTGAATGTGTTTGTGTTGCCTCTGCTTTATGCAGGTCCCTGTATCCATGGCTATGATGAGCCCCCAGATGATCACTCCCCAGCAGATGCAACAGATCCTGTCACCCCCTCAGCTCCAGGCCCTGCTGCAGCAACAGCAGGCGCTCATGCTTCAGCAGGTGAAACACACGCGCACCTGAGCACACCATCACACACACACACACACACACACACACACACACACACACACACACACACACACACACACAGATGGTGTTGTGTGTGGTTGGACTCACTCCGACACCAACATGTTTAGATGTGTCTGAAGTTTCATTGTGCGATGACACAGACTAGGTGTGTCTGTATCTCATTTGATGTTGTGAGATCATGATGGTAAACAAAGGCAAAATTGTGACTCACGCACACATTTTTTTTTTCAAGTTCCTCCCCTTTAACGTTATTACTACTGTGCTTGGTTGTTGTTATAAGCATGGCCCCGCCTGAAAGCACACACATACATGAACGATTCACAGTGTTTTAGGAAGGGTTCAGGTATTTTGTTGCCATGCTAACGGCCAACAAACAAATAAACACTGCTCATCTGCGAAAGAGCTGCCAAATGTTCAGACACAGACACACATTCTTGCTTCTATGTGAAAGACACCTGGGGTAAAGATTCAGAGTTGTTTGTACAAAAGCACAATGCCTCACAAAAAATTTTTTTTTAAAAATCCGAACACTTAAAAGCACATGTATATGATCGCAGCATTTTGCTGACATCATTTATCATATTATCATTGATGCTAGGTTTTTGTGTGACTTAAGTTAGATTTTCCTCAACTTTTTAAAAAAAATCTAATCGGGTCATTTACAGCAGTGTGTTTCATCTGCATCATTTTCGGCCATCCGTCCCTCCGTTTTCTGATCCGCTTATCCTCACAAGGGTCGCCAATGAATAAGAACTCAAAGCTATCGCAACATCTATCATAAAGGACATCTACAAATCACATGCTTTGTGAACGAAAGGGTGGCTAAGAACCTCCTCGCCTCCTCTACGACACAGAAGTCCGACTAATAAAACCACTGAGTTTAACATCATTCTCCCAGTTAATTAACCACGGCACAGACTTGCTTCGAGTCTCAATCTGCAAGCCAGCACTTTTGCACGGGCCGACACAGACACACACAGAATGAGACAATCGGCTGACATATCACTCTGCAGAGCATTAAATTTCCTAACCCCGTGGCAATACAGCATTGTAAAAAAAAAGTGTAGGTAAGGTTTATGGTCCACTACCACATAATATTTGTGTGTATGTGTGTGTAAGTTAACCTTTCAATTTCCTTTAACCTTTACTTATGCTACGGCCGCTTTTCCTTTCCCATATACTGAACTGGTTTGTTCACTACGGCAAGGTCATGGTAATAGGCTGAAGAGGTGAGTGCCTCACTTCCATACTCTTTAATGCATAGAGCCACTGAATCAAATCATTAAAAGACCTTAATTATCACTTAATTATTCCCTCAACTCACCACTCTGCAGCCGAGTGTGCGTGCGCGCTTGCCTCCGCATTTGCATGTGTGACGAGGAGGGGGATCAGGACTAGTGAGGCAGAAAAGAGATATTAACCCCGCCTAAGGAACAATAAAAGAGTGGAAAGGCAGATGGGGAAGAAAGGAGGCAAAGAAAAGTACTGCGTCTTCCATTAAAACAAATTAAAGATAAGAAAGTGCGTCATTGTTGAAATGCAAAGTAAATTATGCCAAATTCAACCTATGGGCCGGGATAAGATTGAAGCTGGAAATGTAAAATGGCGTATGGTACAAAGGGAGAAGGAGCATTACGCCGCTCAGTTAGGATGTTCACTGGTGTCTAGCCGGCCCGATCGCGGGTCCGCCGGATGAGAGACCGCAGCAACTGCGGCTCTGTGAAGTCATTCGCTTCTGAGAAGCCTCTTTGAACATTTGATGCACCATGAAACAAAGACAAACTGCGGAGGTGCACACGCCCAGGGGGGTTCATCTCAAGAGGATAACCTCCCAGGCACACATGCGCACTTCAGCACACACTGTGGTCAGAGTTTCCCTGCCTGCGTTGCGAGATTGCAATCTTAATGGAGCGGCCTGCCGAAATGACTGATTACCAACACAAATGCACGGACAGGCTGTGGTCAGTCAGGAGAGACAATGCTTTGGGTGTTTGTAATGTGTGTTTTTTTTAAATGAAAGAATGATCCCAGCCGAGGGGCCCGTGGTGGTTCACAGAGCTGACTTTTGTGCAGCTGGTGTGAGTTCATGTCCCACTCGGTCGTCCGGATGTTTGCAGTGGACTGCATAAAAAAAACGATTTTCCTTTTTGGTGACTTTTGTTGGGATGCATGGATTTATGAGTACTTCGGTCACGGGCCCATTGCTCGCACCGTGGTGTCGCTCGCGGTTGCGTTGTTGGTGAAACAGGGACCGCAGGCACAAGTAAATGTCCCACTTAAAGGGTTTAAAAATGACACTTACTCTAATTAACAAGTGTTTGACTTTTTTTAATGCCACAAATGAGATATTCTCACTATATACATTTGCATTCCTTATGCATTAAACCCTTTCATGCACCCTGTAACCTGATAACAGATAAGCTGTCCACCATAGTCACCGCTGTCCCTGAAAGGGTTAATTTCAAGAAGTGTCATTTAACGTAATATAAGGTTAAATACTAGTACTGAAGGAGGGCTTGGTAATGTATGTGACAACAATTTCCAAACAATGGAAAAAAAGATAAAAGGGCCGTGTCTTTGAAGTGGTAACGGTCCAACTAGTGCAAAAGACAAATATGTACAGAATGTAAGAAGCAAAGAGGCTATTTGACTATTCAAGTATTGCAGGTTGCAGAAATTACACAGTGTTAACCTTCAGGTGAACAGGAATACAAAAGGTAATATATTGCACAGTGTGGTCGACGTTATGACATCATATTTTACTAATTACGTGTGGGTGGAATCTGTTTTTTAATTTTGTCGTTCTGGCTGTGACACTCTTGTTGCAAGTACGAAAAGTGCGTGTTGTGGATGTGTGCTGTGTCCGAATTACGTTCTACGCCTCAGTCACACATACGGTATGAAGCAATTGTCCAAATCGTTTCCCCATCCAAAGAATGCACTTTCAATTTCATGAGCTCAGCGAATAGCCGCAGCGACACTCCATATTTCTCCAATGGCGACACAACAGTCGAATGGAAGTATAGGAACTTGAAGCGCAGCGCTTATGTCATCGTGTGGCGCAAGTCCTACTTGTGGCGCTCAGCGGTGTCAGCTGGGATCGACTACAGCCCCCTGCGGTGATCTCATGAATAAGTGGTGTAGATAATGACTATCTGTGTGTAATTCCCTCCGAGGGATGTGGTCCTTTTCAGTGTTATAGACCCTCTGGATGTATGTAAAAAAAATGAGAGACATCTGCCACCCTGATATCATTTTGCGACGTGTGCGCAGGCGCATTTTCTGTTGCAGCCTGATCCTCGGATGCAGCGTTTAATTGCTTGCCATGGCTTTGACACACATAATTGCCTTACAACAAGTCAGCACGCGTCATTTCATTGTCGCTTCATAGTATTTTTCGATTGGCTGCCATGGTTCCTCGTATGCGGTTTGTCAATGGACCGCGCGCTGCCACAATAATTAATGTTGGCAACAATCAGCATGCCGATGATTCTTTGACGCCGAGTTTTGATTCGCTCATGTTTCCTCCTCATCCATGTTGGCAACAATCAGCATGCCGATGATTCTTTGAGTTTTGATTCGCTCATGTTTCCTCCTCACCTCCCTGCAGCTACAGGAGTACTACAAGAAACAGCAGGAGCAGTTGCACCTGCAGCTTCTGACTCAGCAACAGCAGCAGCAACAACAGCAGCAACAACAGCAGCAGCAGCAGCAGCAGCAGCAACAGGCCGGAAAGCAAGCAGCAAAAGAGGTGAACATAACGTGCACCCTCAGTTAGTTCAAGCACACTTTGAAATACACAAGTGCCCTTAAATGCAAAAGAAAAAAAAAAGGCTGACGAGAGAGCTTGCAGAAGGAAAAAAAAAAATCCATCAAGTGTCCAATGTATTGACTGTGCGGTAGGCTACATATGTTGGCCGTCTTCTTCATCTTTCCCCGTCTTCCTTTGTGGTTTGCGGTCAGCTCATCTCAAGACAAGCATTAGCGAGCGCACACTGTCATTTTCTCCACAAGCCTGCCATGTCGAAGCAGAGTAGGAGTGCGGTGCCAAGCCAGTCGCTACCTTGCCAAAGCCCTCATTTACATGTCTTCAACTGTGGGCCCGAGGTGAAATCTCTGTGTAGGAGGGGTCTTCCTCTCTTTTAATTGTCAATTAACCCCGCCAAGCGCCGCAGGCCTCTCCTGCTTTTCCTCCCTCTTTTTTTTCCTGCGTAGACGTCGAGAAAATACAAACGCGCCGCTTTTAAGCACAGCTGCAAATCACTTCCGAAGGATCATGTCACAGCCCAATCGAAAAGGATTCGTCTCCGTGGGACCGAATGTTTGTAACCTGTGTCGGATTGATTGTCCTTCTGTGCTGTTTGTCTATTTTTGCAGGTGTAATACGGATGAGAATGTGCCAAACATTTTTGAGAGGAAAATGATACATTTATGCCAAAATGCTTCGACTGAACTCCTGCCACATACCTCATACGCTCCTCAGACCTTTTTTTTCTCTCTTTTTGTCATACTATTCCATTTATCATATACCAAAAGAGCCCCAGTGGCTGCAAAAAGGAAAAATATGATCAGGATCAGAATAAAAGATGTAGCTTTTTCAAAAATGGGAAAATGATGCATTCATGCTCGTTCTAGCTGCTCGGTCTAATAAGCTACGTTGGCAATAAGTCGGTAATGATCATACCAGAAGAGTAACAGAATGCACATCGGAAAGTATTCACCAACCAAGCCGTAATCTTCCCTCTGTGTCATCATAGTTCATTGAAGTTATGGTTTTAATATTTCTAGCTGTGGTTAACGTCTTTTAAAATACATGACCTCTTCCATGCATTTCTTCATTTCCCCAGACAAGTAGAGAACACATTTTACTGTTCCCTGGTTTAATATTTACAGCGGTGGATTTTTACACTTAAATTAAAATTGTACATGTCCACTAAATAATGTAAAAATGTTGTACGATAGCAAAAATTTATGTGGATTATGGGGAGATTAATGCCTCTATTAAGCCGTTACACCCCCCCCCCCACACACACACACACACACGCAGTTTACACCCTTCTAAACACTTGTTACACTTAATAAATTTAAGGTGCATTGACGCACTAGGATTGTACCTTGGCATACATTGCGACATAGCATTCTAGTTGAGGTAAGCCGTTTTAAACTAAAAAGAAAAACTTCAACGAAGTAATCAAGCAGACATTTGATTGTCTTTGTGTGCGGCCGGAGGCAGAGCGCATTCTGCTCACATTAATTTCTGAACATAACCCAGAATGAGCAGCTCGTGCGTCAACTGTTTCTTGTACTACCTGATACACTGGGCTCCAGATCTCCGTTTTCTGGGACACTCACTAATCAGACGGGACATTTGAACAACATTGTGAGTTTCTGTATAGGCTGAGTGAACTAGTACACTCGGATCATATTTTGGGGGCAACTTGCTATAATGTTCACGGCATCATTTGTTTTTTTGTAAAACAATAGTCCCCTCAACAAAAATTATCCCGACTTTGAATGAAGAAAAATAACAAGAAAACCCACAAAATAGCAAGGTAACACCGCAATAGATGAAGTCACAAATGAAAACCCTGCGATAGAGTGAACCCGCAACAACCTAACCATGAAGTAACGAGGGAACACTGTATTGACCTTTGCAGGTGTTTTTGGACTCAGAAATGTCAGAAGAAACAAGCATTTGGAGAACACGCAAATTACACGCAGGAAGGAGCTCTGATTCAAACCTTGAAAATCAGAACTGTGAAGTAGCATGAAACCACATGTTCATCGCGCTGTCTCTGAACCCGTTCAATTTAATCTAACAAGCAACTAAGAACAAGCAGCAATAAGGCACAAATTAACCTGAGACTTTCTGTCAAAACCACAAGGCGGCTCTCCCTGCATTCCGTCTCTTTTCCCAGAGGGCCCGAACCAGTTCACCTCACCTCGCCAGTAAAACCCCCCTCGCCAAAAGCAGCTCACCACGTCGAGCGTGACCAAAGCAAAGCAGTTGTGGTCGCCTGCCATGTTTGAGAGGGGTCCGAATTGCTCTTCCATTCTCCCCCCTCCTCCCCGCCTCTGCCCCAGTTTTCAGTTTTTTTTTTTTTGTTGTCCTGTAACAACTAGACAAGTGCAATCGCTGGTCATGCAGCTACACGTAGACGGTTGATGTGTGGTGGGTCACTGCACAAACGCATACACTTGTGGGGGATGGAGGGGGTCGATATGGCTTCCAGCAGAGCCCCATTCAGTTTATATGTATTGAGCTAGTTGTTGCAAGTAACAACTAGCTCAATACGTAAGTAATGTTATAAGTAATTTTCAGATCGTGGCATACGTGGAAAAGTGAAATCTTTTTAAAGGCTAACAAGACAACAGTAGGAGTCAGAGAAGTGCGAGCAGGAGGAGGGTAAAACCTTTAATCACCGCAGAGAGTTTTGCGCTCAAGTGCCGATGACTTCTTGACCTTTCCCCCCATTTTCTACTATCCTTTCTGTGCATGGAAGTGGTGCATTCCAAGACGATGAAAGTGTCAGTGTTTTTTTTTTTTTGCGCACATTTGGGACTGGTCAGGAGTCAGCTTAATGAAGTGACTCTGAGCATCGCAAGAGATGTGTGTATGTGTGTGTCTGTCGGTGACTGTCCATTTCGTGTGTGTGTGTGTGTGTGTGTGTGTGTGTGTGTGTGTGTGTGTGTGTGTGTGTGTGTGGGTGTGTGTGTG
>NW_017805625.1:3236299-3238796 GCF_001891065.2 Hippocampus comes | reverse complement strand
TGGGGCTTTCTCTTTGTGGTGTGTGTGTGTGTGTGTGTGTGTGTGTGTGTGTGTGTGTGTGTGTGTGTGTGTGTGTGTGTGTGTGTGACTGGCAGGCTCAGACAGTGTGTGATGTGCTCATAAATCACACTGACAGCCTGTTACAGCGCTAGCTTTGGCCACTCAGCCACAGCTAATGTAAACAGAACACAGACACACACACACACACACACACACACACACACACACACAAATGCACACACGCTTTAAAGAAGGACATATCTCAGGAGAGAATGAGGGACAGGGGTGGGGGGGGCAGAGGAGCAAATGAAATGGACAGACGTGAAAGAAAAAGATGGGCAGCAGGGCTAGACAGTGAAGAAAGGAGCAGAAAAGTTTGCTTATGGATACAAAAAACAAAAGCCACCATCAAATATAAGAAGTAAACGTAAGCCTCCGTTCAATTTATTATAAAACAAAGATCTATATTTGACACCTTCGTGCTTTCGTCCAGCGGTACTTCTTGGGGGGTTACGGGGGAAGGGGGTTGCCTTAATTGTATTTAATTTTTAATGATGATTAACTCTGTCATGCACAGTTAGGATTGCAAAGGAGCGTAAAATTCAGTGAATTTCTGGAAGCCTTCCAAAAACTTTCCATGGGAAGTTTAGTGAGGGATTTTTTTTGGAATCTTTCCAAATTTGACACATCCCCTATGATGCTGCATGCAGAGGTGGGGGCGGGGGGGAGCAAATTACTTTGCCATAAGAGATATGAAAGACTTCACTGTGCAAGATACAAATTCAACAGAATTTGAATATGTATTAACAAAATATATTTATATGAGTGTAAGCTGAGCTCACGGTACCTGTAGTGTAGAGAAAGAGTTTTGCACATTGTTGAGCACATCTGCTTCACCAAAATGAGATGCGTAGCCTTTTACCGGGTTTTGTTTTTGTAGTTGGTAAATGATCATGTAGTGAATGCCGCGGAGTGCACAGCATTTCACGTTTCCTGTTGTCCTTCCACTTACCGAGTGCAGCCCTTCACATACAGTCAACGTTGCCACCACACATTCTCTCCCCAGGCTCCAGTCTGAAAGGAAGTGACCTAGCTGCCCTTCCTGTGAGTTGGTCTCTGTTCAAAGGGTTCCATGCTGCCAACTCACTCTCTGTCTCTCCCTCACGTCCCCCCACCCCCACCCACCCGCACACACACACACAATAAGCAGGTCCTCAAGTCCTATTTATTTTTTTTCTCCCCACAAGTTATCTGTGAGAGATAAAGCTCATCTCTCTGGGGTTAGCCGGCAGGGACTTCAAACAGCTCAGCACAGTCCTGCTCAAGTAGAACCTGGGAGAGCAGGAAAGAGCGCATTTATCACAGTAACACGTACACACACACACGCACGATTCGATGGTCCAAACTTTGCGCTTGGATTTATTGGGTGTGACGAAAGTAATAAGCCGGGGAAAACAAATGGCTGACAATGAATTGCAGGTGAGACATTTATATCCGAACTTAAATGGAAAAAAATAAGTGCAAATTTCAAAATGTGGTTTTGTGTGCACACTGCAAAATATAAGTTGTTGTAATTTTCCACTTGTCCAATCGAGGTCAGGGGTCCACACAGTGAGTCCCTTGACTCAAAATTTGTTTGGCACGGTTTTTACACCGGAAGCCCTTCCTGATGCAACACATCCTTTTTTCTTTTTCTTTCTTGATTTTTCCACAATGTGCTTTGTGCCAAGTATAAATACATTCTTATGAATAACTTTTTGAAATCGTTGTCAGAAACACAATGAAAAAATATATAGAGCCGTCTCTCTTTAAAAGTTGTTTTTGACCAGTGTAGGTGAACCACCATTGAAGATGCAGAAAAGCAAAACAAACGCAAGTAAAACATGAAAACGATAACCTACTTCAACTTTGATAATGAATGACAATGCAAATGATCATGCCAGTATCTTATTGCGTTCAAATTTACTGCGCATCCTTCTCCGTACATTCTTTATAATGTACCTTCCTGACAATAGCCCTTTTTCGGAAGCCAAACCACACGTACAGAGTGCACAGTGGTTGACTGGTTTATCACGTCCGGCTCACAGTGCAGAGGTGCAGGGTTCGATTCCGGCTCCGGCCTTCCTGTGTGGAGTTTGCATGTTCTCCCCGTGCCTGTGTGGCTTTTCTCTGGGTACTCTGTTTTCCTCCCACATTCCAAAAACATGCATGGTAGGTAAATTGAACACTCTAAATTGTCCTGAGATGTGAGTGTGAACACTATCTCTGTGTGCTCTGCGATTGGCTGGCAACCAGTTCGGGGTGTACCCTGTCTACTGCCTGAAGACGGCTGGGATAGGCTCCAGCACACCCGTGATCCTCGTGAGGATAAGTGAATTAGAAAATGGATATATTATAGTGAACATTTTATATATCATATATATATATATATATATATATATAGAGAGAGAGAGAGAGAGAGAGAGAGAGAGAGAGAGAGAGAGAGAGAGAGAGAGAG
>NW_017805625.1:3209990-3235036 GCF_001891065.2 Hippocampus comes | reverse complement strand
TATATATATATATATATATAGAGAGAGAGAGAGAGAGAGAGAGAGAGAGAGAGAGAGAGAGAGAGAGAGAGAGTGTGAAATCATCGTGTCAACTGAGGAGGTTTTGCGCAATTTGAGAGGCATGATTGAAAAAAAAAAGTATGATCTTACTGTATATCTCAAACAGATCATAGAAATATGACATGACAGGTAAAATCCGTCTTGGCTTAATATTGCTTTCCTTGAATTGAGTCCAAAAAGCAAGGAGTTGGAGTCGCCTATTACAACAGAATCACAGTAAAAACCAGACTGACAAGCTATTTCTTTTTTTTTCCCCCCCTCTCACTTCCCTCCTTTCCCCTGGCGTGCAGCAGCTAGGCAGCAAGCAGCTGGCCTTCCAGCAGCAGCTGATCCAGATGCAGCAGCTTCAACAGCAGCACATCCTCAACCTCCAGAGACAAGGCCTGGTTCCCCTGCAGCCGACCGCCGCCATGCAGTCCCTGCAGCAAGGTATACGCGCCCTTGTAGGCAATCTTACAGTACGCGCAAGATGCGCGCAAGGTCGCGGCTGCACGCGCATATGCCTCCTGCGCTCAATGCCACATGTGAAGCCTGTTAAGTTAATCAGGCTGTAAAAGTTCAAAGAAAACCCAATTGGTGGGTTTGTGGGAGGTGCGCATTGGGATTCTAGGTAAAATATGCCACCAATTCCCCTGTTAGAGGTGTGCGCACTTGCCATTAAAATTAGCCGCAGTCAAGCATATCATGAGAATCCTATTTTTATACTCCGCCGCAGTCCTTTCAATTTGTCGGCCGGGTTTCTTGATAAAAGTTGACTGCTCTGCCCACACTGACCAGACATTCATTCATCCGTACATTGTTTACAAATTAGAAATATTTGCCTTTGAATTGACCTGCAAGTTCCCGCTCACATTTTTAATCTCGGAGACAGGAATTGAATGTGAATAAAGAAAAACTGTTCTTATATGGGATTGACAATTCATCGTTTCCAATTCTTATGATATGAAAGGCACTTTTGCACTAAAGAGGGTCATTTTTCCGACACTAGACTTTGGTATCGCCCTCTCTTGTGCTCTCGCTCTGTATCCTGCAGTGTGAAAAAGCCGGCCCATTGTGATGGCTCAGCCAGGCGTGAACCGGAGCATTCCTCGGACCAGCCATGCCATACGCGCACGCACGCACGCACACACATCCACTCATACGCGGAAATACTTGCGCACAGATGCACATAATTAAACCCGCACGCACAACAACACAAATGAACACGCTAGTGGACTGCCTCAAAAAGGCTGTTGTGTCCGGGGTGACGAGAGAAAACCTCCGAAAAGCTGTAATAAAATTGAGAAGCCGCTCGGGATGGCTCGTGGGTGTAAATTATACAATAAATATGCTGAAAGACATTGTGGTTAAGCCAGCTAGGTCTTCAGCGATCAACACAAGAGATTTTTCGAGAATGTCTCCCTCGCAAATAAATGTCATTCAAATAATAAGTTTTCTTTGTCATTGTGGAAACCTTGAGAAAAATGTTTGCCCGTTTGATCCCTCTCAAATTCATTCTATTTATCTACAGATGTGTTTAAGGCTCAGCGGCGAATGTGTTAACGTGCTCTTCACTCATCAGTTGGTCACTGGAGCGTTTTGTTTTCATTAAGTGGTTGTTTAAAGTTCTGGTCCAGGCCGGTAAGTTAAACAGGAGGAAACGCTCCACATTTTTACAGTGAGGGTGTATCCATGGATCGATCAGGTTTCGTGGGTAATAAGTGCACACGCAGAGGACTTTATACCAACAAGAGGCCTCATTCCTCAACAGTGAGAACTTTTGTTTTGGCGGCACCACTGGAGAATGCCGTCAAAAGCAGACATAATATTTGTATTGCTGCAAGGTCGCTGGATGTGGATGTGCGCACACGTACGGCTGCGTGCAGGCAAAAGTCAGCGTGCGCTGAAATCCATTAGAGTGGACTGTGGCATTTTAGGCATCTTTCTTGCTTTGAAATTGGAGCAGAAATCACAAAGCTGCGCTCAAAGTGTTACCCTGACCCGGTTGAGACAAATCGTGCCGGCGACAGCCGCCGCAGTGCTGCACCACTGACGGAATTGCCATTAGTGTTTGGAATGCATGTATAAATTAGCTTTTGGGTAGCTTCAGTTGGTGCTATTGTCCTCTTGCAGTAAATCTCAGGGGCTCGAGCAGTTGCATTGTGATTTTAATGAGTAGAAATAAGAAAGGGGTGTCTCTCTCTCTCTCTCTCTCTCTCTCTCTCTCTCTCTCTCTCTCTCTCTCTCTCTCTCTCTCTCATCAATATTGAATTAACCACGTTTCTTCTCAATTTAGGTCTCATAAGCATATATTACCGTTACGTTAGATTCCCTCATTGTGATCATCTTTCCTCCGTCCACTTTTTGGCGAACTGACGGTGTCTCTGTTCCGCAGCGATGTGTCCGTCGGACCTCCAGCAGCTTTGGAAGGAGGTGTCGGGTGTGCCGGGCAGCGACGAGGCCTTGAAACAAGCCGAGGGCCTGGACTTGAGTACCAACAGCTCTAATTCTACCTCAGCCTTCCCCAAAGCGGCCAGCGCCCACATGCCACTGCACAGCCTGCCCAATGGACAGAGCCACACCCCAAAGAGAGACAGGTACCGGGAGAATTAACTGATCATGTCAAACTGACACAACATTAGGTACACCTGCACACTCTTATGCGATTAAATGCAACATTGGTTTCTGAAAATTTCTGACCAAAAAAAAATGATCAAGGCATTTTCGTAGAATTTAAATAAACACTGCGGGATTGCAAAAACTACCGGTATTGTTATGTCCTTTTTTATTTATTTATTTATTTAATATATGGAATATTTGTCTCGTGTAAGAAAAAAAAAGCACTTAGCGTAAACTTTGGAAATGACAATTCTCAAACACCTTACCTTTCTTCTCCCGTAGCTGTAGATGTACAGCAATACAAAAATATATATATACACTTAATATGAACCCTGTAAAGCTCATGTTTGATACTAATTGACAAAGATGAACACAAAGGACATTTTTGCACTGTAAAGAATAAAAAATACAATTGTACAATGTCATTTCAGTAAATTTCTGTTTTTTTATGAAGCATTTTTCTTTTCTTTTTTTTTTTAAGCTTTAGTTACTAGCTATGCGATTGTGCTTTGCGTCGGCGGCGGTAATGCATCTCACTTTGATTGACAGCGTCAAAGAGGTATTCATTTCACAACATCTTGATTATTGCGGTTTCAGTCATAGTGACGCCACGCAAAATTAGATTAGGTGGGTGTACCGAATGTCGTGGCTGGTGGTTAGTGTCCTTCCACTGTGTGACCTGTCGTCTTTCTAATTCGCACGCTCCCTATATTTCAATTTCCTGCCTTCCTTTTCACTTTTTAGCCCTTCTTCTCTTGCGACACAGGCAACAATCGCACGCAACACACCACACGGCACCAGCGTGTTAAGTCATTTGATAGAGAGTGTGGCTTGAGTTATGTATGCACCGCCAGTATGCTGTCAACCACATGCTAATATGATATATCGGAGAGGATGAACAGAAGGAAGAAAGAGGGTGGTTAAGTTTAAAGATTGAGATGGATCTAATTTTGCTGGCAGTGTGTTGAATGAAGGAGTAGAAGCGCACCACACACGCTACAGACAGTATGTATACATTCTATTGAGGCAATGTGGTCCCATGGCTGTACTAGCTGCTCATGGGCTTGTCTCCATTTTTAAGAGCCAGACTGTTTGAGTGGATATCCTCCTTCACCAAGGCAGACAGTGGCGATGACCATGCCCCCCCATACTCCAAAGGCAGCCAACCCCCTACCAGCCAGTGAGTAGCACACACACACTCATATATATACACACACACACACACACACACACACACACACACACACACACACGGGCGGCTCCTAGCAAGTCACTTTGGATGGTGGTCCAAGAGTGATCGAGAGGAGCAAGGAAATGCTATCATTGTCTCCAAACAGTGGCTACAGAAGCAAGGCAGCGTTAGTGAGTTAGCCTGCTAAGCTAATGCGTGGCTGATGTGGAGGAAAATGTGGTTGCCAGCAGTTTGTCACGGCTGCTGTCTGAGCAGCTTCTGAGTTGACTCAACCACAGCCAACACACACACACACACACACACACACACACACACACACACACACACACACGCGCGCTGCCCCAAGCTCCGCATGCACATGAGATCAGGAGGAGGTGAAAAAGAAAAATGGGAGAAGGAGTGAGACATGTTTCCATCTGCAAAACAAATGTTTTTTGTTAGACGACCTTATGATGTTGATTTGGTCGGATCCTCATTCCAGGGCTCACTCCCCCACACGTACAGAGTCATGTACCTATATGCGGAGACAACAGTCGCCAGAGAAAGTGTAGATCCACATCTGCTACTGGACCTGCCACACACCCAGACACGCACACACATTGTACTCCTACAGTATATACTGTTTGTTTTACCAAGAGCACAAGCCAAGCTGGCCCAGTTACAGTAAGCACTCGCTCACCAGAATAACCATCGTCTGAGGGCGGCCGCTGCTAATCAGTCTTGGAAAGAGTTGGGGCTGCGCCGTCAAAACCTGAAACACAAGAACCGACAGCAAAATGAATACACACACTCACACACGTGCGCCACATGCACGCCAAGGACAAGAAGACAGGTCATGGACTTGAAAATGTGCTACTGAGGTTGCTGGAGTGATCCCCTTCTTCGCCTGGCTTCTGTAACTGACCCCACTCTGCTCTATCATCCTTTCGCTGCACTTGGCTTGGAGAGCGGCGCGAGCTAACCACACTCAGATGGCCGTGTTGTTGCTACCGCTGCAAACAGTTATTCATGTGCGCGATTGTGCGGTCGATTGACACTTTGCTGCTCTCTAGCCTTGCTTTTATGGAGCCCATATTGTGTCGCAAGCCCTAACCGATCTCTCTGCCTGCAGTCACGAGGAGCATGCCGGCTCCCATCCTCTCTACGGCCACGGAGAGTGTAAGTGGCCCGGCTGTGAAGCACTGTGCGAGGACATGGGACAGTTCATCAAGTGAGTGTTTTAGATTGTTCTCCTTCGCCCATATTTTGCAGTACAGTGCCGATTGGTGATGATTTAAGCGAACAGGCACTGATGTGTTCTTGGTTTTTATCCGACAGTTTGGCAGCCGCTCACTTCTTTTCTCATGAACCGCAAACTTTGTTCTAAAGCCACATCAAAATAGTCTTCAATTCCGTCTTGAATTGTAACACGTTGCCTGTCATTTAAAAGGCTCAGGGACCTAATTTCATCCATGTATTAAAAGAAACATGACATCTTATCTGATTGAGATCACTTGTTGGAAGATGAAGTAAAACCCCAGTGTAATGTAGAATGTCTTTCACACCCGCCACTGATGTCTTTTAGCACCACCCGAAGTCTTCAGTTGCCGTTGGTTGCATCACGTTCAGTGCTCGTCTAACACATCTATACGTGGGTATACATTGACACCAGTAACCCCTCACTCAACTATGTTTCTATTCGCGAAAAAAAAAAAAAAAACGGGCAAAGAAAATCTGCAGTGTGCGGTCATACATGACCGCAATGCAGTTCCAGAGATTTTTTTTAAAGGCCTTTCCAGGTCCACATAAGCGCAGTTGGGCTGGTGTTGGTGACACTGGTGGAGAAGATGGCAATTCCATTTTTTTAAAATGCTACAACTTGTGATCATGTTTCACATTAAATATGTAATATGTTTTCTGGCCGCAAAGAAATATCAGTGGAGGCCATGGCAGTCAAAGTAAAACCCAACAAATACCTGGATATGGAAAAATGTGTGATTGTGTGAGTTTAGCATCCCCCTCACCCCCCCGCCCCCAAAAAAAAGTCACTTTTTGAATTGCATTTATATTAAGTGCTTTTGACACAAAATGAAATTGTCGAGGTGAAAGACTTTGCACAAATCTCATCTTCTGACTCGAGCGGTGATCCGTTATCGGTTTTCTTAAAATCTGTGATCGGCTCCAAAAGGCTGATTGTGTGAATCTTATTGTAGATTCACAGTGCGGGTAGTGTGAATGTGACTGACCGCTTTCGCAAAACTTTTCATGAATAGTAGCAGTAGTGCGAATGCTTGTCTCTCAACATTAACACAATTAGCTCAAGCTGTTTTGACTCTCCAACTCCAGCCAAAATTTCATTCTTCATCAGTGTTGGATTCCAGGCCTTCCTGTCCACATCTTTGTTGGTTGTTAATAGCCAGTATGAAGTCAATTGAGAATACCGAGTCTGGCCTTGACACACTGTTACTTCCCCCCTCCGTCAAACTCACACACGCAGTGGATTTCCCATCGCACTGTGGCAGCAAACAACAGCCTCGCAATCTCTTAACAAAGCCCCCAAAACAAACTCGGAGTCATTTTTTTATGGAACTATTAGGCTATTTGAAAAGGCGGGAGGGATATTAATTAGCCAAGGTGATGAAATCGGCCTTATCATGAAAGTGCGCTCGGTGATTGTGATGGCATCGGACAAGCAGATCAAAGCTCGCAGGCAGGCTGGGAAAGTTTGGAGAGGAAAGCTGTTGTTTGGTGTCTCATTTCACGTAGCCTCAGGCAGATGGAAGGCAAGGGGAGGGGGGCCGAGTGAAAGTGTGCAAGAGAAAGAGAGAGAGCTGAAGATGAGAAAAAAGAGGCGGTGACAGATAATGCCCGTAAGTCCAACAACGCTCCCCCCCTTCCAGCCAGCCTTTGTCATCACCCCATGAGGGTAGCGGCTACCACCCCGCCTTGCCTCCCCCCCCTTGTCAAAGTCTTCTGGTATAACATTCAGGCTGTGGTTGATGGGCCTGGGTATGATGTGGGTTAAAGTCTTGTCTGCCAGCAGTCGGAGGAGTAAACAGAGCCTCATTGTGGGCCACATCCAAAGAGAAAACCTGCTACTGTTTATGTCCCGTGGACAGACAGAAGGGAGGTTTTTTTCGGGTTGGATTGAGAGTGAATCATTGGCATTTAGGGAGATGTGGGAGGGGGAGAGTGGACGGAAGAGTGAGGAGAGTAAAAAGGGGGGAGAAAAGTGAGATCATGTTTTTGTTATTATTATCGTGCACTTGTGTTGAGCCTTGGATTAGCCATGCCATGACATCATTGTTTTTGTTTCATTTCAAGCCTCACTCTGATATTGCCTAACTTTCCGAAGACTAAGTCAGAGACTCACGCACCCCCGCCCCCTTCTCCCCCTCACACGCACACACACACACACACACACACACACACGCACGGGTGTGCGATATCACATGCAACTTTCATTTGCTCCAAAACAGTGAGAAAAGTGCTTCCTTCGGATTAACACCACATGATATCATAAAAAGTCCCCCTGGCGCACGGGCACGCACACTTTAGGGATATGCACTGGCACAAACACGCAGTGGGCGGGCAGCAGCAACCTGTGAATAACCTTGGTGATGACAGAGGAGAGAAAGGGGATGGAGGAAGGCAGACAGGGAGGGGTGCAGTGGGAAAGATCAGAAGGTCCCTGCAGGTCCTCCCACAGCGGAGGAAACAAACAGCACCGGCACGCAGTCACATCGGAACACATATTCATATGAAGCGGAGTGATGTTTAGCAAAAAGCGCGTCTGAAGATAAGCTTTTGGCCGATAACACATGAGCTCATATCCAGGTGGTTGTCTTGGAACATGGCTCACTTAGCACCAGTGAAGTATACGCACACACAACACAGCTGCTGCGTCCTTCACCAGACAAAATAAACCATGAGTGCATTTCTGAGACGGTTCGTAACTCTCAGCGAAATAAAGTGCGATCGCTCTCCAACGTCATCACCAATGAAGACCGGCTTTTGCTTCCGTTCCAGAAATGACTTAACCCCCGTCCGCTCTTCTTTAGGCACTTGAACAACGAGCACGCCCTAGATGACCGCAGCACTGCTCAGTGCCGAGTCCAGATGCAGGTGGTTCAGCAACTGGAGATACAGGTGGGCCGCTCGCACGCACACGCTTAATTGTCACCGCTTCCCAAACCGAGGCCCGACCCGACCGACTCTTTTCAAGCCCGTCCGCGACGCTAACTCGTCGGAGGCTGAGGAGCCGTGTTTATGGAGAGCAGTGGAGCTTGTAATTTAAAAGGAGCAGTCGGCGGGGGAAGCTGCCATCGCCGCTCCAATTATAAAGCTGCTCTGGTCACCGGCGAGAACGAGCGAGGCGGTGAAGGCGAGGAAGGAAAAGAACGGGGCGGCGGGGGGGACAAGTGGCAAGAACGCAAAGGGCCGTGTCGCATGTCCTTTCTCCGCCCCAAAATGGTTCAGTCATGCCACTCTCTTGACACATCTGAATGCTCCAGCAAAGGCTGATATATACGCTCATGACTTTCCATGCTTGTTTTTATTATTCCCAAAACATTTGCAAA
This sequence comes from Hippocampus comes, assembly GCF_001891065.2. Lineage (NCBI taxonomy): Eukaryota > Metazoa > Chordata > Actinopteri > Syngnathiformes > Syngnathidae > Hippocampus > Hippocampus comes. The sequence continues at coordinate 3,226,627 of NW_017805625.1, read as the reverse complement.
TTATGATGACATTTCACTTCAAAACGAAAGACACAGCTAACACATTTTAATCGGCCTACTTTTCACCGAACATGTTTTACTTTTCGCAAAATTCCTACAAAAAGCGGAGAACGTGTCGTTCAAAACATTTTTGGAGCTATATTATTGCGCTCGACATGGCTGCATTTGACAAAAAGAAAACGGTGACTCCCACCACGCTCGGTAAACATTCTTTCTTTGAGACGCTGAGACCTCCACCAGGGAATACAAAGTGACAGAGGAGCAGGCGGCGTCACATCACATTGAAATGTCCATCTTTATCTCACCGACATGCCACTTCATCCCTCAACAGTCACACACTGCGCGCACGCACACACAAACACACAAACACACACACACACACACACACACACACACACACACACACACACACACACACACACACACACACGCATGCTTCGCGGCAATGTTTACATTTCTAATATTCACACGTCATTGCGGTGTATGTTTGTTTTAATAGTGCGAAAAGTACATTGGGAAGCTGTACTTGCAAGCTCGCACACAGACACACACACACACACACACACACACACACACACACACGCACAAATACACGCACACACACAGAAAGGATACCCACAGGCTATAATGAAACCCATTTCAAGGCAGTCAACAATGTCAAAAGGGAACAAGTGTTTCTGCAGGCTCGTGTGAATGTGCGAGAGTGCTGCGGGTGCTCTCATGCTTCTCTCTCTGCCCAGGGTGTACTTACACTCGTAAAACTGCGTCAATACAGCACTGTATTTAACTGCGAGGGAGATAAAAGTGCGTAACCTGCATCCTGTTTTCTTACAGCTGGCAAAAGAGAGCGAGCGACTCCAAGCCATGATGACCCACTTGCATATGCGCCCCTCAGAGCCAAAGCCCTTTAACCAACCTGTGAGTTCACACGAGCACTCTTGTATAATCGCGATGACGTTGTCCTTCACCACCTTTCATTCACCTGCAAGCTTCGACATCAAATGGGAGAGTTTTATCGATGAAGCTTCTGAGGATACCAAACGCTGTTTGTAATATGTAGCTTGCCATCTGCACACCTCTATTGACCAGAGAGGGTTAATGTTGGGTCAGCTACATCTCAATTTTTTTTTTTAAGCTAAATGGGGTTCTTCATTATTTTTATGCACTATTTAATTTAAGAGTAAAAATTCTCATCTGTTCTGAGACAGAAATACCAAAGCAGGTTGATGAGGGCTGGAAATTAAATGTAATGCTTGTGAAAGCGTGTGTGTGTGTGTGTGTGTGTGTGTGTGTGTGTGTGTGTGTGTGTGTGTGTGTGTGTGTGTGTGTGTGTGTGTGTGTGTGCGTGCGTGCGTGCGTTAGCGCGCACACACATTTGACCATAGTGCTTGGCGTGCTTGTTATTAGTCATCTGTCTAATGAATATTTCATTATTCAGATTTACGAAGAGTCCTATTAAAATATGAAGATGTTGAAATTAATTGTCAATTAGAGGAAGAGTGTCATAATTTGAGTTGATGTAAATGGTGCAGCTGCGTGGCGCGTGTTCGTGTGTGCGTGCGTGTGGCTGACGTGTTGTTGGCAGGGGGGATCAGCCGCCATTATCATCTAATGGGAAATCAGGAACAGGCGTGTTCTGTCACCGCTGGAGCCAAGCCTCTGGGTCAGGGATTGGAGGGGGAGGGGCAAGGGCGGGGCGTCGGGAATGGAAACAAAGCTTGGCCTCAATTAACAAGGTTTGACTGTTGCCGTGGTGATTTGGCAGCATTGGAGCCTTAATGAAGTACCTGTTAAACAGTCCCGCCCCCTTGAGTTGTCTCAAATGGTGGCGAGAGGGAAAAGAGTAAAGCCAAGGAAATTCTAATACACACACACACACACACACACACACACACACACACACACACACACACACGTGCACACAGAGGTTTTAATTAGTCCTAAACTAGTTGTCCTAACCTCAGTCCCATGGGGACTGTGGGTTGTGGTTAAATGTTTGTGTGCATGCAAGGCCCTAATTGGACTTTACTCTTCCATGAAGACACGGCCACCGCCGAGTGCTTGTTTGTGTTCCTTACAAACATTCTGATGTGTGGTTTTGTTTTTGCCAGCAGGGTTAATTGCAGCAGTGTTTCTTGGATAAATGTATATGATTGTGGTGCGTGTGTGTGGGTGTGCGTGTGTGTTTGTAGGTAAAACTAAAAGAGGAAGCTGCAATGCCCTACAGTTTACTCAACTGAAACGCGTTCAATTTCAAAAGTTGGTTTGTCCACACATGATGGTGTCCTCCTGGGTTGAGGTCAGGGTTCTGTCGCAGCTTAACCTTTGCTTGGTGCACTGGTGCGCGGTCATGCTGGAACAGAACGGTTCCCATCGCCTTGTCAGGAGGGTTTTATGAAGATTTTAGAAGTCCTACATGCAGAGGGAATCTGGATTGATTTTTAAATGGATTATGTTGCACATTTTATTTTGTAGCTCAACCCTAAGTGCATTGCAACAAGCCAAGATATGAATACGTGCATTTTACCTAAACTACGTCGTTCTCTGTACGCAGTTGAACCTGGCTTCCAGCGGCTCTCTGTTAAAGCGGGACAGCGACGTCTACCCAGAGGGTCTTCCTCACCCCCCCACCTCAGCCGCCACCCCCATCACTCCACTGCGCCAGGGACCCTCGGTCATCAGCTCCTCCAGCCTTCACACACACTCCCACTCCCACGCGCACGGCGTCGGTCCCATACGCAGGCGCAACTCCGACAAATACTGCACCCCCATTGCCTCAGGTAGGCCGACGTCCTCCACTTGATTTTTTTTGTTGTTTGATTCGTGTCATTTAAATGTTTATTCCTTTGGAGTTTTGAGTGTGGAGACAATTTCTGATGGGTTTGTTTTGTTATTTTGGTGGTGTTAATTCCAATTCAGAGCTGGCTCAGAACTGTGAGTTCTACAAGAACGCTGATGTCAGGCCTCCCTTTACCTACGCTTCTCTTATACGTCACGTAAGTCTCCTCACCGCTCCTCCACCTCCTGTCCGTCTTCTCCTCTTCCTTTTTCAACCGTCTGTCCGTGCCTACAGGCCATTCTGGAGTCCCCTGACAGACAGTTGACTCTGAACGAGATCTACAACTGGTTTACACGAAAGTTTGCCTACTTTAGGAGAAACACAGCCACGTGGAAGGTAAACACTCACCATAAGCACTCATTGCACCCTTTCTACCAGAATGTAGTGAAGTATAGAGCCTATCCCAGCCGTCTTCGGGCAGTAGGTGGGGGACACCCTGAACCGGTTGCCAGCCAATCGCAGGGCACACAGAGACGAACAACCATCCACGCTCACACTCACACCTAGGGACAATTTAGAGTGTTCAATCAGCCTGTTTTTGGAATGTGGGCGGAAACCAGAGTACCCGGAGAAAACCCACACAGGCCCAGGGAGAACATGCAAACCCACACAGGGAGGCCAGAGTTGGAATTAAACCCGGTACTCTGCACTGTGAGATCGACGCGCTAACCACTGGACCACCGGGCCGCCCTCACAATATTATTTTTGAAAAATATTTTAACTTCATTACTCCATAAAAGTAGAAATATATTTGATAATCTAACTCGACTCACGTAAAATTATGCCATTGTTCTCCACTAATTTGTGCTATTTCCAAGCATTTCAACTTAAATCTCATGATTTTTCGACTCTGCTCATCATTAATTTGTTGCTGAAATCAGCCAGGTTGACTGTGGTTGAAATGTTTTATCAGCTCCAATAAATAAAAGGGTAAAACATTGCAAAATCCAATTCGAAGTGCGGCATCTATTGTGTCGTGTTAGTGAAACATGCGAAAGAGCCAAAATCCGCCATACAAAGCAAATGTAAAGCACATATCGATTCTATTCATGGTAGGAAATTACACAACGTGCACTTTTGCGCAGCCTTAGCTCAGCTCTTCAAAGACATGACCGAGTGGACAGTTATTGGCTCTTTCTGTCTTTGATGAGGCACTTGACACTCACGTTTCCCTCCGAGCTGTCCTCCCAGGCCTCTGCCGTTGTCTCACCTCACGCTACACATCCACCGCCTCATTACGGAGCTCTCGCGCATACACACACACAACCGGTCCCTTCCCACCAATTGTAGGTGCTGACCCATTTGTGCAGAAATCTCTCGCTTATTTGAGTGGCAGCTCCTCAAGAGAGAGTGAGAGTATGAACATGGAAGGTAAATGGGCAACCTCGGAGACCCTGACCTTCTTTCTCACGAGTCCTAAAACCGTGGCGAGAAGGAGCGAGCCATGAGGGTAAAGAGATGGACGCAGCCTGGAATATCATCTTTAAATCCAGCCTTTATACAAAGATCGGCCTTAAAATATGACTCTTCTCTGGCCTTATGCATTTATACAGCAGCCCAGTGAGTCAAACGGGGCCGCGAAGATGTACGTCCTTTAATAAGCCGTTAAATTTCATGAGGGGAGCAGCGGTGTCAAGTGAGTGGGAAGTCATTGATCAGAGGAAGGCAGGACCAGAGAAAGAGCAAGAGATGGGAGAAAGAGGCAAAGTGAGAGTGAAAAGTGAGTCGAGCTGCAATATGAATTGGAGGCCCTAAAAAAAAAAAAAAAAACGATTATTTTCAATAATTGGGGCTGCAGATAGGACTCAATGTTTTCAAAGTGCCGTTTAAGTTGCTGTCATTTGACTTTTTTTTCTGTGCTGAAAAACAAATAATGTGTCAGACAGATACAGTAGACAGAAAGACACAGATTGTTTTTTTTTTTGTTTGTATTGTACACAATCAAATGTGTTGTTTTTTTTTTTTTGTTTTTTTTTTTAATTGAGCCCTCCAGAGCTGGATGGATGAGTGACATGAGTATTGTGACCCTCTGTAAATGACTCCTAATATTTTAACTGGCAGAATCAGGCTTTCATCACGGAGACAAATGCAAATAACGCCTTGGTCGCACCGAGCTGTCGAGTGTGTGAGCGCGCGTAGGTCTGTGTCTCCCCGCGTACAACTCGTGTGTGTGTGTGTGTGTGTGTGTGTGTGTGTGTGTGTGTGTGTGTGTGTGTGTGTGTGTGTGTGTGTGTGTGTGTGTTTGAGTGAGAGTGCGTCGTCAGGGTGGCAGGCGGAGATTGGGGTCAGACTCATTTACAAAACTTAGCATCGCGGCTCAGGGGTTGAAGGGATGCGGGGGAGAGAGGGTTCCTGCGCTGATTATGGCTTGTGTGATTACGTGCGTTTGTGTGAATGTGTGTGTGTGAATGCGTGTGTAATTACGGCATCGAGTGATGCATGCCTGGCCTGTCCCTGCCTCTCGGCTTAGAACAGCATGTCAGGGAGAATATGCAGGATTTAATTATAGACGAATTAAAATTGGTAATGAAATTGGGCATGAACACACTACAAATGGCAGATGAAAAGGGAGGCCTGTCCCTAGGGGGGGCGGACCAAGATAGCAGTGCGTTTGCCTGAGTGTCTTAGTCTGCGTGTGTGTGTGTGTCTGTGTTGGGGGGAGGGGGGCTGGGTGGGGGGGGGGCGCTTGATGATGACGGATAACAAAACGATGAGGTCAAATAATGCTGCCTTGCATGGCTCCGCCCATGCACGCAACTGTATTATGTGTGTAAAAACGGATTTAAAAAAACGTCCTGCCTCGTATTCTCCACCTCACTCGGATGGAATTTTGACATTTTTATTAAAATGTTTGAAGAATCATTCCGGTTCGAATATTTAAAAGTGTGTGTGTGTGTGTGTGTGTATATATATATATATTACTACTGATTTGTTAATAACATTGTGATGTTTTTTTCTTGGAGTAATGTAACTTCATTTCCCCCTCCCCATAAAAATACAACTCTACTGTCTTAATGTTAAAAGAAAAGCAACTTCTCTGACATAATTATGTTACTATTTTATCCTTGTAAAAATGTTTTTTTTACGTGGGTATAATACTTGAGCACTAACTTGACAACTGACTATTACGTTTTGGTGGTGGTTACTTCTCATTTTCATACATTATAAAACATGAAATTGAGGAAACTAGTAAGCTACTTTGAAGAAAATGGAAACGACATATCGGGCAAGGTTTGAACTTTTAACCCGAAAACATTCCATTTCTAATGTCATTGTTGGATTTCCTAGTCGGGAAATCAATTTGATTTTTAAATCACAATCAAAACATTTGAAATGAAATCAAATGAAATACGTTTTCACTTCTCTCCTTTTGCAGAATGCTGTGCGCCACAACCTGAGTCTGCACAAATGTTTTGTTCGCGTTGAGAACGTGAAGGGGGCCGTGTGGACTGTGGATGAAGTTGAATACCAAAAGAGGAGACCACCAAAGATGACCGGGTAAGTGCACGTGCGCTTACACACACACACACACACACACACACACACACACATGTTCTCATCGTTTTCCTTGGCATGCTCGAGGCTGATGTGAGCATGAGCTTATAAGTGCTGGCATGATAATTGCCTAAATGGACTTACATTTACTGTAGGTGAGGTGTGGGTGGGTGTGAGTGTGGGTGTGTGTGTCTTGTTAGTCAACACCATTAGCAAGGAGCTGTGTCAGATGCACGGGAGGAACAAACCTTGTTAGTGAATGCAAACAGATGTTCCCTCCAATTGCCAGAAAAACCAGGGTTAATTAAATGCACACACACAAACACAAACTCGCACCTGCACATCAGTCTGCTGTTGTGTGTGTGTGTGTGTGTGCGTGTGTGTGTGCGTGTGTGTGTGCGTGTGTGTGTGCGTGTGTGTGTGCGTGTGTGTGTGCGTGTGTGTGTGCGTGTGTGTGTGCGTGTGTGTGTGCGTGTGTGTGTGCGTGTGTGTGTGCGTGTGTGTGTGCGTGTGTGTGTGCGTGTGTGTGTGCGTGTGTGTGTGCGTGTGTGTGTGCGTGTGTGTGTGCGTGTGTGTGTGCGTGTGTGTGTGCGTGTGTGTGTGCGTGTGTGTGTGCGTGTGTGTGTGCGTGTGTGTGTGCGTGTGTGTGTGCGTGTGTGTGTGCGTGTGTGTGTGCGTGTGTGTGTGCGTGTGTGTGTGCGTGTGTGTGTGCGTGTGTGTGTGCGTGTGTGTGTGCGTGTGTGTGTGCGTGTGTGTGTGCGTGTGTGTGTGCGTGTGTGTGTGCGTGTGTGTGTGCGTGTGTGTGTGCGTGTGTGTGTGCGTGTGTGTGTGCGTGTGTGTGTGCGTGTGTGTGTGCGTGTGTGTGTGCGTGTGTGTGTGCGTGTGTGTGTGCGTGTGTGTGTGCGTGTGTGTGTGCGTGTGTGTGTGCGTGTGTGTGTGCGTGTGTGTGTGCGTGTGTGTGTGCGTGTGTGTGTGCGTGTGTGTGTGCGTGTGTGTGTGCGTGTGTGTGTGCGTGTGTGTGTGCGTGTGTGTGTGCGTGTGTGTGTGCGTGTGTGTGTGCGTGTGTGTGTGCGTGTGTGTGTGCGTGTGTGTGTGCGTGTGTGTGTGCGTGTGTGTGTGCGTGTGTGTGTGCGTGTGTGTGTGCGTGTGTGTGTGCGTGTGTGTGTGCGTGTGTGTGTGCGTGTGTGTGTGCGTGTGTGTGTGCGTGTGTGTGTGCGTGTGTGTGTGCGTGTGTGTGTGCGTGTGTGTGTGCGTGTGTGTGTGCGTGTGTGTGTGCGTGTGTGTGTGCGTGTGTGTGTGCGTGTGTGTGTGCGTGTGTGTGTGCGTGTGTGTGTGCGTGTGTGTGTGCGTGTGTGTGTGCGTGTGTGTGTGCGTGTGTGTGTGCGTGTGTGTGTGCGTGTGTGTGTGCGTGTGTGTGTGCGTGTGTGTGTGCGTGTGTGTGTGCGTGTGTGTGTGCGTGTGTGTGTGCGTGTGTGTGTGCGTGTGTGTGTGCGTGTGTGTGTGCGTGTGTGTGTGCGTGTGTGTGTGCGTGTGTGTGTGCGTGTGTGTGTGCGTGTGTGTGTGCGTGTGTGTGTGCGTGTGTGTGTGCGTGTGTGTGTGCGTGTGTGTGTGCGTGTGTGTGTGCGTGTGTGTGTGCGTGTGTGTGTGCGTGTGTGTGTGCGTGTGTGTGTGCGTGTGTGTGTGCGTGTGTGTGTGCGTGTGTGTGTGCGTGTGTGTGTGCGTGTGTGTGTGCGTGTGTGTGTGCGTGTGTGTGTGCGTGTGTGTGTGCGTGTGTGTGTGCGTGTGTGTGTGCGTGTGTGTGTGCGTGTGTGTGTGCGTGTGTGTGTGCGTGTGTGTGTGCGTGTGTGTGTGCGTGTGTGTGTGCGTGTGTGTGTGCGTGTGTGTGTGCGTGTGTGTGTGCGTGTGTGTGTGCGTGTGTGTGTGCGTGTGTGTGTGCGTGTGTGTGTGCGTGTGTGTGTGCGTGTGTGTGTGCGTGTGTGTGTGCGTGTGTGTGTGCGTGTGTGTGTGCGTGTGTGTGTGCGTGTGTGTGTGCGTGTGTGTGTGCGTGTGTGTGTGCGTGTGTGTGTGCGTGTGTGTGTGCGTGTGTGTGTGCGTGTGTGTGTGCGTGTGTGTGTGCGTGTGTGTGTGCGTGTGTGTGTGCGTGTGTGTGTGCGTGTGTGTGTGCGTGTGTGTGTGCGTGTGTGTGTGCGTGTGTGTGTGCGTGTGTGTGTGCGTGTGTGTGTGCGTGTGTGTGTGCGTGTGTGTGTGCGTGTGTGTGTGCGTGTGTGTGTGCGTGTGTGTGTGCGTGTGTGTGTGCGTGTGTGTGTGCGTGTGTGTGTGCGTGTGTGTGTGCGTGTGTGTGTGCGTGTGTGTGTGCGTGTGTGTGTGCGTGTGTGTGTGCGTGTGTGTGTGCGTGTGTGTGTGCGTGTGTGTGTGCGTGTGTGTGTGCGTGTGTGTGTGCGTGTGTGTGTGCGTGTGTGTGTGCGTGTGTGTGTGCGTGTGTGTGTGCGTGTGTGTGTGCGTGTGTGTGTGCGTGTGTGTGTGCGTGTGTGTGTGCGTGTGTGTGTGCGTGTGTGTGTGCGTGTGTGTGTGCGTGTGTGTGTGCGTGTGTGTGTGCGTGTGTGTGTGCGTGTGTGTGTGCGTGTGTGTGTGCGTGTGTGTGTGCGTGTGTGTGTGCGTGTGTGTGTGCGTGTGTGTGTGCGTGTGTGTGTGCGTGTGTGTGTGCGTGTGTGTGTGCGTGTGTGTGTGCGTGTGTGTGTGCGTGTGTGTGTGCGTGTGTGTGTGCGTGTGTGTGTGCGTGTGTGTGTGCGTGTGTGTGTGCGTGTGTGTGTGCGTGTGTGTGTGCGTGTGTGTGTGCGTGTGTGTGTGCGTGTGTGTGTGCGTGTGTGTGTGCGTGTGTGTGTGCGTGTGTGTGTGCGTGTGTGTGTGCGTGTGTGTGTGCGTGTGTGTGTGCGTGTGTGTGTGCGTGTGTGTGTGCGTGTGTGTGTGCGTGTGTGTGTGCGTGTGTGTGTGCGTGTGTGTGTGCGTGTGTGTGTGCGTGTGTGTGTGCGTGTGTGTGTGCGTGTGTGTGTGCGTGTGTGTGTGCGTGTGTGTGTGCGTGTGTGTGTGCGTGTGTGTGTGCGTGTGTGTGTGCGTGTGTGTGTGCGTGTGTGTGTGCGTGTGTGTGTGCGTGTGTGTGTGCGTGTGTGTGTGCGTGTGTGTGTGCGTGTGTGTGTGCGTGTGTGTGTGCGTGTGTGTGTGCGTGTGTGTGTGCGTGTGTGTGTGCGTGTGTGTGTGCGTGTGTGTGTGCGTGTGTGTGTGCGTGTGTGTGTGCGTGTGTGTGTGCGTGTGTGTGTGCGTGTGTGTGTGCGTGTGTGTGTGCGTGTGTGTGTGCGTGTGTGTGTGCGTGTGTGTGTGCGTGTGTGTGTGCGTGTGTGTGTGCGTGTGTGTGTGCGTGTGTGTGTGCGTGTGTGTGTGCGTGTGTGTGTGCGTGTGTGTGTGCGTGTGTGTGTGCGTGTGTGTGTGCGTGTGTGTGTGCGTGTGTGTGTGCGTGTGTGTGTGCGTGTGTGTGTGCGTGTGTGTGTGCGTGTGTGTGTGCGTGTGTGTGTGCGTGTGTGTGTGCGTGTGTGTGTGCGTGTGTGTGTGCGTGTGTGTGTGCGTGTGTGTGTGCGTGTGTGTGTGCGTGTGTGTGTGCGTGTGTGTGTGCGTGTGTGTGTGCGTGTGTGTGTGCGTGTGTGTGTGCGTGTGTGTGTGCGTGTGTGTGTGCGTGTGTGTGTGCGTGTGTGTGTGCGTGTGTGTGTGCGTGTGTGTGTGCGTGTGTGTGTGCGTGTGTGTGTGCGTGTGTGTGTGCGTGTGTGTGTGCGTGTGTGTGTGCGTGTGTGTGTGCGTGTGTGTGTGCGTGTGTGTGTGCGTGTGTGTGTGCGTGTGTGTGTGCGTGTGTGTGTGCGTGTGTGTGTGCGTGTGTGTGTGCGTGTGTGTGTGCGTGTGTGTGTGCGTGTGTGTGTGCGTGTGTGTGTGCGTGTGTGTGTGCGTGTGTGTGTGCGTGTGTGTGTGCGTGTGTGTGTGCGTGTGTGTGTGCGTGTGTGTGTGCGTGTGTGTGTGCGTGTGTGTGTGCGTGTGTGTGTGCGTGTGTGTGTGCGTGTGTGTGTGCGTGTGTGTGTGCGTGTGTGTGTGCGTGTGTGTGTGCGTGTGTGTGTGCGTGTGTGTGTGCGTGTGTGTGTGCGTGTGTGTGTGCGTGTGTGTGTGCGTGTGTGTGTGCGTGTGTGTGTGCGTGTGTGTGTGCGTGTGTGTGTGCGTGTGTGTGTGCGTGTGTGTGTGCGTGTGTGTGTGCGTGTGTGTGTGCGTGTGTGTGTGCGTGTGTGTGTGCGTGTGTGTGTGCGTGTGTGTGTGCGTGTGTGTGTGCGTGTGTGTGTGCGTGTGTGTGTGCGTGTGTGTGTGCGTGTGTGTGTGCGTGTGTGTGTGCGTGTGTGTGTGCGTGTGTGTGTGCGTGTGTGTGTGCGTGTGTGTGTGCGTGTGTGTGTGCGTGTGTGTGTGCGTGTGTGTGTGCGTGTGTGTGTGCGTGTGTGTGTGCGTGTGTGTGTGCGTGTGTGTGTGCGTGTGTGTGTGCGTGTGTGTGTGCGTGTGTGTGTGCGTGTGTGTGTGCGTGTGTGTGTGCGTGTGTGTGTGCGTGTGTGTGTGCGTGTGTGTGTGCGTGTGTGTGTGCGTGTGTGTGTGCGTGTGTGTGTGCGTGTGTGTGTGCGTGTGTGTGTGCGTGTGTGTGTGCGTGTGTGTGTGCGTGTGTGTGTGCGTGTGTGTGTGCGTGTGTGTGTGCGTGTGTGTGTGCGTGTGTGTGTGCGTGTGTGTGTGCGTGTGTGTGTGCGTGTGTGTGTGCGTGTGTGTGTGCGTGTGTGTGTGCGTGTGTGTGTGCGTGTGTGTGTGCGTGTGTGTGTGCGTGTGTGTGTGCGTGTGTGTGTGCGTGTGTGTGTGCGTGTGTGTGTGCGTGTGTGTGTGCGTGTGTGTGTGCGTGTGTGTGTGCGTGTGTGTGTGCGTGTGTGTGTGCGTGTGTGTGTGCGTGTGTGTGTGCGTGTGTGTGTGCGTGTGCGTGTGCGTGTGCGTGTGTGTAAGTCAGCAAGCATGTGTTTACAGTGTGTGTATTCTACTTATGGCAACGTTTTTGTGAGATTGTTTCGAAGCTTTGGATGAGGTGACATTTCCACGTATGCGCCCAATCTGGCATCCTCGTCACTCCACCTCTCTCTGTCTCTCTTTCTTCTACGTGTGTGTGTGTGTGTGTGTGTGTGTGTGTGTGTGTGTGTGTGTGTGTGTGTGTGTGTGTGTGTGTGTGTGTGTGTGTGTGTGTAGGAGTCCCACTCTGGTGAAAAACATGATTTCAGGCCTGGGCTTTGGATCCCTAAACGCCAGCTACCAGGTAAGGAATGCCCTCCTACTCCGTCTTTCTCTCACTGTGCCACACGCTCGCACGCACACACACCAGCCAATCACAATCAAGGACACTAATATCAATTCCCTTTTATAATTAGCAGATTCCCTAACGACGTTCGCACCACCTCCCTCGTCTCCCTCATGAACCTCACCTCCCACCTCTCTCTCTCTTTCACACAGGCGCCACCCCCTCTTCCACACACACACGTACAGAGCACAATAATTTTGCACAAGGCGTCAAGTAGTAGTCAATTAAGGTTACTGCATGAAATTATGGCCTGTGGCAGCATCCCAAAAAAAAAAAAACATCTCTAAGCTGATGGGAGTTCCCCGCATCTTTTGTCCTTTTTGTTTTTGCATTCGTGAGAGGGCAGCAGGGTGGATGTGAGTGTCCAAGTTGTCTCCTCCGCCAGCGGCTGGATGCCAGTGTGTTTTGGAGCGCTGACAGACGCTGCCCTCTGTTGGGGCACTTGTTTCCTCCCCCTGAAGTTGACGCTTCACATGTTTGTGCGTGTGTTTATGTTGAGGTTGTGACTCAGTCTCCCTCAACATGCCTGTTGAGGCTCTCGGGTGAATGCGCAGACTTTTGACAGCCTCCTCCAAGTGCAGCGCATCCACGAGACTTGATATGGAATGTCCTGTGTTTAAGTGCCCCCTAGTGGCTTGCCAAGTCATAGCCTCCCAAAGCATGAAAGTATCATTCCGAGATGATCGAGCACATGGGTGGACAGATTTTACTTCCAAGGGCCTTGTACGGAAAATAGAGGCGTGCAAGGTCCACATCCTTCAATAGGGTAAAACCAATCCATTGCAATTAGGTGAACATATGCTAATCAATTATTTCTTGGTTTTGTGTACATTCTATTATACACCGTATGCTCAGCGAGGTGATTAAGCAAAAGTCAAGGATTTTTTTTTTAGGATATTTGGGGTGGCAAACAGCGCCTCGTGTCCGACTAAAAATTGTACTGAGGAGCGGCAGCACATTCACAGCTAAGGTAAAAAAAAAAAAGGAAGTGACCTCTGGAATCTTCTCTTGTCCTCCCTTGCCAGCCAGTGTAAAAAGTAAGTTGTACAATGCAGGCGAACATCATGTGCCGTGTCAAATATTCATGTCAGTATATGCCATCGGTCACCAAAAAAAAAAAAAAAAAAAACTTCGCACGCGTGATCGAGCATTTTAATCGTTTCCTATGAGCTAAACCCTCATATATCTCTTTTGGACATAAGAGCTCTGTGGTTTACATGCCTGCTTTTTGCGTGTGCGTGTAGGCGGCCCTGGCAGAGAGCAGCCTGTCCCTGCTCAACAGCCCTCCTCTGGTGACCCCGCCATCTGCAGCCAGCCTCAACATGTTGCACGTGGGCCATGATGATGTCAGCTCCACGGTGGAGCAGGTCAACAGCAACGGCAGCTGCAGTCCCACCCTCAGCCCTCAGCAGTACAGGTACACATGCACGCATGCACAGACACACACATACACGCGTAGGCTGTATTGTATTTTCCCCAGTTGCATCTGGAATGTTCCCAACTGGGGAAATGAATGGCCGCACAACCAATTCCAACCACCCGATGAATTGAACCAATGTCATGTATGTATTGTAGCAAGTTTGGACAACATGAGAAATTGGAAACGGTGTGAAGATGTTCTTCGATTCAGTTTCAAATGGAGTGACTGTAAAAAGTGTGGAATTGAATTTGCTTTAAGCTCGAGGAACCCTGGCTAAAAAGAATTTGATTTGCTTCTACTGAAAACGTGACGGTGCAATCAATAAAAAGAGTGGAGATGTCAATCAGTAACGTGTGCACGCCTCCCGCAGCCACGCGGTGCACGTGAAGGAGGAGCCCACCGAGATCGAGGAGGACTGTCGGCCCGTCTCCCTCCTGGCCGGGATCACACATAACCTGCCGTTGCCGAGCGACGACCGCGACCTGGAGGACGACCTCCCCGCCGACGACCTGGAGTAAGACGGGATCCGACAGACGGGATCGGAGGGGGCGGGGCTTAGTCAGAAGAAACAATAGCATCACTTCAGCCAAACGAGAGAAAGGAAAAGGAAAAAAAAAGAAAATGAGAATGTTTTTATTTTGATTTGTCGTTACGAGCAAGCAACCGAGGACGACATTGAGAAACTCCAAACAGGGTTTTGAAGACCTCCGTTACTTTAAGTCTGTGGAGCGCTGCTTTAACTTCAAGTCTCTTTCCACCAACACACACCTCCACACGTGCACACATCCCCACCGGCGCACTCCTTCACTAGTCGAAGCCTCCTTTTGGAGACCCGAAGACTTCTTTTCCTCCTCACTCAGGCTGCCCGGCTAGCCGTGTCGGCCCACATCAAGGAAAAACACACACATACACACACGTGTGTGACCATGTGTACATACGTAGATTGGGAGCATTCGCCAGGGGGCTGTGCAGTACAACACCTCGCCATCACCCAAACACACTTTGGAGTCAATCCTTCATCAGATCCAAAGCAAACGTTTGGGTTTCAGGATGGGAAAAGAGGACGATGCTTTCAAAGAATACCTCGGACTGCGCCCCAAACACATCCGGAGAGCTCCCGTCTCCGCATCTTTGCTTGTGAGATATGACAAAAAAAGAAGAAGAAGAAAAAGACAAAAGCCACCCAAAAAGACTGCAAGAAAAAGGAACATCCAGTGCTGTCTCTTCTCCTCTGTTTGGGAAGGAGAGATGTGTTTGAAACACTCATAGAAGAAAATAGCCGGGAAGTGTCTATAGAAATATTGTGACTTTAAAAAAAAAAAAAAAAAAAAAAAAGGAACCTGTCAAGGACATGGAAAAAATGTGGTAGCTTTATCTTTTCCTTTTTTTATTTGATGTTATTATTCTTTATTTTTGAGGAGCATTATTCCCATGGCGGTGTTTCTGTTTCGATGTATCTTTTCTGCCGTTGCTGGTTTATTTTTGTATCGATTTTGTGTTCGATTTGTGTTCCACACCATTCCGAAAGAGTATGAAAAAAAAAGAAAAGAGAAGCGCAGTATTGTCCCCCTCTCCCTTTCACTCCCAAGTGTAGCACGCTAGAAATTTGGAAATAGCACTTAAAAGTTACCATTATCCAATCAAACTTTTTTTTTGTTTGTTTTGCATTTTGTCGCATTCATTTATTTCAGTCGTTTATTTAGTTGAGAGATATCAGTAATGCTTTAAAAAAACAAAAACGATATATAAAAATATATATTAATGCAGTCAGTGAATACCTCATCCCACAAAGGTTCCAATTTCATGAAGAAACAAGGGGGGACTTCTTTGCGTGGGATACCAAAACGTGGCTCCATTCAAAGCTCTGTGCTCGTGATTCTTGACCGTGTCGACGCTAACTGATTCAATGTGTGAGGATGTGTTAAAGGAATATCATGTGAGATTTTTTTTTTTAATTGTATTTTGTCCCATGAGCAACAAAGCATTGCTTTCTTCACAGTGCCATACCAAATTTAAATTTGTTGTTTTTCAAATCTATTACCTGCTTCTTACTCCCGTCTTATTTTTGTTACAGGTAACCAAAGAAATACTTAGGAAACCAAAAACCCCGTAGTTTGTTTCACCATCCCCCTATCCTGTTTTTTTTTAATCATTATTTCAGTCTCCTTGTTATTCCTAAAGAACTGGCCAAAAGACAACAAACCAGGAGTTTGAGCTCTTTTATTTTTATTTTATTTTATTTTTTTCATGTATTGTTTGAAAGTTAAACAGGACTTAGAGTGCTGACCATTCCCGCAAACCAAAGTGTGAGAAGCAAACTACAAATTTGAAGTGAAAGCTTTGTTTCGGTTACAAACTGCTCCTATTAGGTATGAGGCCAAATATACAAAGGAGTATTAAAGCGACACTAAAAAGAATAGAAAAAGTAAAAGTATGAGGGGGGGTTCCCATTTTGGCTTCGTTAAAGCGTGTCATAGAGTGTGCATAAAATTGTAATATTAAGAACTGAATGTCACGTGAGGTAATAGTTCTTAAATTATTTCTTCTAGACTAGACAATAGAACAAAGATGAGTTTTCAGCAATAGACACAATCAATCCACAGTACACGTCATGCTGATGATCACGTGACAATTCATTTCATTGTTTGTCATTTTACTTTTTCTCTATTTTCAATGTGGCCCTAATACTCCTTTGGTACAACTAAGTATTAAAGTGCACAGTTCCTCTTACTTAGGCAAAAGAAAAAGCACTTAGAAGTGAAAGCGTGACTCTGCCATGCTCAGGCTAACGTGTGTTCCAAACACAATCCCAGGACAAAGTCATTCCAAATAATGTGTAGCAAGGAATCTTTCCATAAAGAGGGAACAAAAAAAAAAAATAACTCAAACGATACCAACGTAAGAGGACAACAACCAAGGGACGTCGTGTATGAAACAAGTTCACATTTGTCATTCCTAACTTTTGCACTTGACGCCATTTTCTTATTTAATTGAAGAAGCTTTGCGTTCAAACGGCAACTTATTTCTTACGAAAAAAAAGAAGAAGCAAAAACACAGACCAAAAATAACACTACCTCCTTTTGGAACTCTGTTCAATACCCCCCCACACTCTTCCTCAAAAATAACAATATGTGGACTCCCCGACACCGTACGTGTGCTCCAACCCAAAAACAAACAAGATGGACTGTAAAGACTACCTCGCCTTAGCTGCGACCTGACGCGCTCTCTGCAGCCCAACGTGTCACTCGAGCGAAGCATGACGGAGAACCCCGTGAGTGGGGCGATGTACTGTTGCAGGGAAACTGTTATCGGGTGTGACGAATTTCGCACACAAGCATACACACACACGCACGCACACACGCGCACGGGTGGGCACCGAAGCATTGAAGCAGGGCTACATGGGTTCGTGCAAACAGAGGCTCTGACCAAATATCCAAAGACCCCCCCCCCCCCCCAACAACAAAACACCACCCCCC
>NW_017805625.1:3180038-3209947 GCF_001891065.2 Hippocampus comes | reverse complement strand
CTCCCCCACAGGACACACGCGCGCACACACACACACACACACACACACACACAAACACACTCTTATTATGGCTCCTTCAGTCCAAACAAGAGGAACTGCTGCATTCATTCGACTATGTAGATGATCTTGTGCTTTAAGGTGCACCTGTAAACAAGGCGCTTTTATAAAAAAAAAAAAAAAAGTTCACAGGTCGCCGCATAACATTTCTTGGCATAACATGATGTATTCTTGTATATTAATGATTGACTTATCTCTCCAGGGCATTCTTTCCTTTCATTTCCGCTGATTTTTTTTTCCTGCACCTGTTTAGCTATTGTAAAGCTTGCAGCTCTGGTTCCTATACTGTACTGCTAATGCTGAACTATATGTATTTATCATATTAAGTACTGCAGGTATCTTGGTTTGGATGATTTTCTTTTTTTTTTTCCTCCATATTTTCAGTTCTTCAGAAAAACGTCTGGGACGATGATTTTTTTTTTAAGTGTATTATCGCAGCAACAAAAAAAAGGTTGAAAGAATAAAAGTTAGATCAGTGGTTTTAGGTAAGATCTGTTTGTATATTTATCTTAGCTAGGTCTATTTTGATACTTTTTTGTCTCTGTACTGCATTTATGCGTTTTTAAGGAAAAAAAGAACACAAATGGATGAACTAAAAATTGACTTCATGATGTAATGATACCTCAGAAGGATTTCTTTTTCATTTTTCTCAATGACAGGACCAAAACCTTTGAAAAGAAATCGAGTGTAAGAATATTTAGCATCTCTCCTGCTTTACACAAATGTGGACTGTCTGTTGGTCCTTTCAGGTGCCAACATTGTTTCCCTCTCACCCCAGACCCTTTGTCATTCCTTAGCTGACCTCTGGCCTGCAGAGCTGTCAATCATCTGCGGGCGGGATAGTGGTGTGACTAGTCACACAGTTCCTCTCTTAAAATCCCGCAAAGGCAGATCAAATGCGTGCATTGTTGGCTCATCTTCCTTTTTTGTTTTATTTCTTTTTTGCGTGGTCACGGTACCAAAATGTGGACTGGCGCTCCGAGATGCAGCTCTCCGTCTGACTACCAAAGTCCAAACTCCTGAACTGTAACCAAACCGATACCTTAACCAAACTGAAAGCGAGCTACTTCCAAAAGTCTCCATTGACATCACAGATCACCTTCACTGATAGCTGTTATCTCTTGTACATGTGTGCGATGGACGGCCTCCGTGGCAAAAAACGTCGCGCGTGATTGGACGCTTCGCAGGCGTCTTTTAAAAGGGGGGAAGGGACTGTCAAAGTGGAGCATGGACGCTATTAAACAAGTCCGAATGACCACTTCAGCTCTCCTCTGGTTCAACCTTAGGAATGTGTGTACATTTTCAGCAGTGACTCTTCAGTGCGTTGTTACTTAATTTCACGTTATCGCTTTGCTTATTTTGTTGCTATTTCTTGTTCTTTGCGAGTGTCACAAGACTTAGAGGCGGGGGGCTGGGCGCAGGTGGCTTCAAGACACAGTGGAGCCTCCATGCCAGGTAGCCATGTTGATGCCAGTCACTGCCCTTTCTTTCATGCTGTATAAAACACACACACACGCACACATACACACACGCACACACATACACACACACACACACACACACACATATATCTGTGTATTTGTAACCCGAATCTTCTTGTGTCTGTCCATGCAGACAATAAAAAAACTGTACAGTAGGTCTAGTTGCATGTAATCTGTACTAATTATTGACAATGGCATTATAAAATGCAATAAAATACTTATTACACTGTCCCATGTTGAGTCCTTGTTCCTTTGGTATTGATCATTGTGATTTAAAAAAATACTATTAGTAGAATCTGTTGTGGTACGAAATGTTACATTTATTATTGACTGGGAATCGAAATATATTTAATGGAAGATCTTATCATGGATCAAAAACGAACTCAAACTTTATTAAAAGGTGTAAGGTTTTATTTTGTGTATGCTTTGTTTTAAACCAACGAGTCAGTGCTAGCTGGCTACAATTGGGATCCAAAACAAGAGCCGTATCAAAATGTCAATCATGCTCAGTTAGATTGACATTGTCATGTGACTGAACACTATGACTGGAAATGGCCAAGCAGAACTTACTATACATCCAGCCGCTTATATAGTTCAAGTGGGGCTGAGCATATATCAACAAAAAATATCAGGTGACGTTATATTTCGTAAAATCATTTAAGATATTGTAATTCAGTTTCATAACGTTTTGAATTCGGAAATCGGCATAGATGTGTCATAAAAGCATACTCATCTATTCAGGATTTTTACACACAGCTGTTTTAAAACATTTACTTCCCAAAATATAGATTACGTGAAAGATAAATCTTGGTTTACCACATCGTCCAACCTATACCTACCCAGCAGTCATGTAAGGCAAAAAAAAAATGAACATGCCTCAAGAGGAGACGAAAACAAATGCGGAGTTTATGGTGTGTTGTGATACAAAAAGCAGCCACCAGGAGGAGTAAACAAACCGGACAACACAAGCAGCATGTCACAAACAGACACACTGAGACAAACAGCCACTGACGTCATCCCGCCAACAGGGTGAGCCAGAGAGTTCAGAACACTGAGCTACCTGCACATTTTGGGATGGAATAACAGCGACAGACAGGCGAGATGGATCGATGGAGGTATTTATTTATGCCTTCAAACTACTGTACTGTAGTTCTTGTAACCTTGCTCTATACTTCCTTTTCTTTCCTTGTGCTTTCTCTCGGTGCAGTTTCGGCACATGCCCTGCAGCTTATCTTTGAACCTCAGCGCTGCACTCTGCATACGTTACCACGGGGAGAGGAGGGGAAAGTGGCTGCATGATTTTTTTTTTTTTTTTTTTGTATTTTGTAGGGAAAGTTGAAACTTTGTTTAATATTTTGCTTCCAATGAACTGGGAGAAAATCCACTCACTCGGGGCACCGAAGTGCAGGTGACTTTTAGTTTTGGGAGAAGTCTGTTGGAGCCGCGCGTGCAAGCATAAGTACAGCGGCATGTGTGCGGAACTCTATGAGGATATGTCCTTGCGCAAGGTGAGCCAGGGTGCAAAGCAACATAAAGAAGTTGTTCTTGGCGTGTCACATTGGTGTTTGGCAGTGTCGCCTTGGCTTTCTTTCGGAATGCTCATCTGGACTGAGTAAATATTAGGTGTGAGGGTATGGCTGAGTTTAGGCTTCACTCGGTAGTGCTTGTGAACCATTTACGTATTTTATACGCATATCAGCTTGCGTGTACAGTGCTGTGTGTGAAGGGCCCAGCATCATGCAGAGCACTGAGGTCCAGGCAGACCCTATGAGTCACTAAATACGTTTAGTGTGCTGTACATAGTGCCATGCTGACATCTTTTTCTCTGCCCGCTTGTACTCACCCTGTCGTCCTCTCCTCCCGCCAACCCTGCCCCCAAAGTCTGTGGCCTGCCACAGTGGGCTGTCCTCCAAACAGCATGTTGACTCACTAAAAACAACACAACCTGCCCAGTTGGACTACGTCTGCAAGCGTCCGCATGTATCCCTCTCTGATCAACGGGCATTTGGCTTGTCAGTCTATATAATACCTACAGTATGTTAAATACAGTGCACCAGAGCCTCGCCTGTTTTTGGTTGAAACTTTCACCTATGCTCAAGCCAAAGCAATAAAAGTATCACATCAGCACAATTTTGTGACACTTTGGCGCCAAGGAACTATGATAAAGTGAATTGAAGAGTTTTATTTACACCAAAATAGTGCTTTGCTCCCATCTTTTTGTAACTTGAGGCTATTGTAGACTTTGAGGGGAGATGCACTTGCTCATAGATTTTTCTCTATTTTTCCGCCCCCTTGTGGAGGCATTACAAGTGGTCTTGAAGTATTTCACTGATAAAGGTTGAAGTGAGAGGTTATTGATTTCAAGAAATTTTGACATCTTCAATGTTCCAAGAGCTCTATAATTGGGGGAAGAGTCAAGATTCGCTCACTTTTGGAGGCAAGTTCCTGAAAGAGTCACGGCCACATGCGCATGTCCTTGCTTTGCTAGGTGAGTCACTAAAAAATGCAAGCTAACAAGCAACGCAAGTTTTGCTGGACAATCAACGTATTTCTACCTTTTGTCGTGCCAATGAATTGACGTTAAATGAAAGTCTCAATGAGTTAGTATTCTGAGAAAAATGCCAGTAGTACGAGTAGGAAAACAACCATTCACACATTCGACCAGATTAGTCTTCAGTGACACTAACATGCATCTTTTTGGAAAGAAATTCCACATGACGTTAAATGAAAGTCTCAATGAGTTAGTATTCTTAGAAAAATGCCAGTAGTACGAGTAGGAAAGAAAACAACTATTCACACATTCGGCCAGATTACTCTTCAGTGACACTAACATGCATCTTTTTGGAACGAAATTCCACGCAAGTGTGAGGAGAAAATGCAAACATCCCACAGGAGGGATGAGATTCAACCCTTGGTTCTCTCGACTGTGATGCAGACGCGCAAAGCACTAGGTCACCGTGTCGCTCCCATTTTGATGTAACACTCATGTGTGTTTTGTTGTTGTTTTTTTTTTTTTTTGTCTATATTAATACTTTGTGTTCTGGAAATGGACACGGCAGAAAGGAATCAGAACAAAACCAGCTCTAAAAAAGAATGCAGTGGCTTACAGCAAAGAAAGGATTTAATTATAATTGTGTTTCTTGTTTTCTTCTTTGCTGAATTCCGAGTCAAGGTTCACGCTTTCCTGCTGGTGCCCGTCATTTGAGGACACACAATCATTTCAAATCCACTGCGTTCATACAATGCCTTTCATGAATAACATTCACAAAGCTCAGCCATTATCGACGACTTCTCCAACTGACAATCTATTTTATAATATTGGGCTAAATGAAATAAAAGAGTAACAATGCAAAGACTGTCTCTTTCTCGGGGTAGGTTCTGTCGATTTACAATGTTGATTTTGCTGTGAATGCCGTCAAAGAGAGACAGGAAGATGTGAAGGGAGGAAGAGAGACTGACAGACAGGCAGACAGACAGACAGACAGACCTCGCCACTGGTATAACAGCACATTGAGGAAACAAAATCAAACGGACAAAGTGCGATTGCCTCGAGCTGTGTATTTGCCACTACGAGTTTAATTATGTTCAAACTCACAAAAAAAACAAAAGAGACTTAAGAGACTAAAACATTGTGTACGTAACCACAAACGAGCTCAACCAAACCAACTAGAACACTTTATTGGTTCTCGTAAAAGGTTTTGGATGCAAAAAAAACCCCCAAAAAAACAGCAAACATACATAGGAGAGGTCAAGAAACGGAGCGGACTGATTCATGCAAATACACATTGACCATTTTAGAGAGCGAGAAAGAAAGAAAGAAGACCACAGCTGCAGAACAAAAGCATCTTTGTGAGTGATTGGAACCACATTTTCGACCTCTTCCTCCTTCTCTTTCTCCTCCTCTCTCCCACCCGACATCTCTGAACCACTCAAACAATTCACGTCTAAGGTTTAATAACGATTCTGTGTGTGAGCATATGGCTCGAGTTTGACTGGTTTGCACACAAACAAACCTTTTCTCGTGTCGGTCCAAGTACCGGTGAAGTAGTAGGGCAGTGGAGCAGCGCTTTCCTCAGTCCTCCTCCTGGCGAGGCGAACGTGCTTTCTCTCACTCTCTCGCTCAGTCTGGCCCTGAGCACAGTGGAAAGCCTCAGAAGAAGCCTCAGAGGCCCAAGCCAAACAACGAGCATGTCTGCATCCTATGAGAAAGGTAGAATTGCTTGAAATATACTCGAGCGTGGCCTGGCTCCCCTTTGTGAGGACAACGTGCCCTTGTGCACAGGAGGGAGCACACCGTCTTCTTTTTAATATGCATCTGTGCTTGAGAGCAAGCGCTCAGTAGGAGTTGGTTTTACTCACTGAGAAATGCTAATTTAAGTATAAAGTGTCCCTGTAGGTGGACTACAAGGAAGACTTATCTACACCGAGACCCGTTGTATAAGGTTCTGTTTCATAAAGGGAGTGAAAATTCAAAGATCAAATGCATTTCTTTGCATTAGAATACATCCCGTGGGATCTAATGTAGATAGGGTTAAACCGCTGCAATCATAAAATGAATAACAATTATGAAAAAGCCCTTTTTTAAATTACCGCAACAAAAGTTCTTCTTTCCTTGTTGTTGTCAATTTAGCCCAGTGGTTCTTAACCTGGGTTCGATCGAATCCTAGGGGTTCAGTGAATCGGTCTCAGGGGTTCGACAGAGCCTCTGCCATGGAGGTTAAGACACACCCGACTCAAGATGTCAATTAGTTATGACACACCCGCTTGGCCATCGCTGACTGCAGATGATCACATTACATTGCTTTTCCAATCAGTGCTGCGGGAAATTTAGTTCGCTCAAAAACTATACGTCACGGAACTAGGCCATGTAATTTTATTTACTTTTCTCTGTTTTTCATAAATGTGTTTTTTTTTTAAAAGTCTTGAATTTGTAAAAAAATCTAATTTTTATTTTTCACTCATGAATTGTTCGGTGAATGTGCATATGTACTGGTTGGGTTCAGTACCTCTAATACGGTTAAGAACCACTGATTTAGCTATAATCTGCTGAGCAACGAGGACGTTTATCTACTTTGTGATTGCTTTAAATTGATTCAGGTGCATGAATGTGAAATTATAATTAATTTCCGCATACTCTCACAACCTCTTGGTTTCACATTCTTTTGTTAGTATTAAATGTGCTACATTATCTTTCCGAGCAATGGGTTAGCCAGGAGCCACTTAGCTTATGAATTAAATGCTAGCTTAACTTTTCAAACACCAAAATCAATCTGTCAGCACCAGATTGACGTAATAGCAGATCTTATACAATAAGGGACAACCATTAGTTATGTGCAGAGTAAATATGCTAGCTTTTTATAAGCTAGCTACTTCATGTTACATTGAATCTTTATGCTAACTTAATTGGTAAAATAACTGTTTTAGTGTTGAATGCCGAGCTCTTTTCGAATGGCATATAATTCATGGACTACATATGTGCTGTAGCCCATGTGAATACTAAAATAATACTTATTGTGATAGCAGCCACGACTGATTCATAATTGGAGAATGATTTCATTGAAGTGTTAGAGGTGAGGAATGTGGAACGACACTGTCATATTTGCCTGCTTAGTGCGCACAGCCGCTGGATAGCTTGGCCCCGTTCACCTCAGAAATAGACCAAAAGATGACCCCCCCACCACCACCACCACCACCCCCGCATCACAAGATCTTCACCCTGGTGCACACCATCACTGTGTCCAATGTGTTTAAGTCAGAATATCAAACAGTATGGTCGATTGAATTAACATCAAGCCACGAATGCCTTCACGAGCACCATGTGTCAATCATTCCACACTTAAATACAAGGTGTGCACGAAATGTTTCAGGACACGTGTCACAAAAGACAAATTGTAAATCCAAACTACACGTTTTTACCTTCAATGTAATCCCCCTGTAATCTAATGCACTCCTGATTGGATTCTTCTGATATCCTTCGTAGTTCTCCTGCCAGGTCTGAACAACGTGTCTCCTTGAATCAACTCACTTGGATCCAAGTTGGGTGAGGAGGGAAGTTGCTGCAGCATGGCGATGTTCTGCTCAGCCAGGATCTCTCCAATGCTTATGGCATCGTGAGCTGGTACACTCAACGACACTCACTTCTTCTCGTGCACTGAACGAAGTTAACCCCGCAAGATCTTTTTCTAGACGTTCTGATTGATCGTCTGGCACCACGTTGAAATTTGCGTTTGACAAACGTATCTACTTTTCGGACGCACCTTGTTTTTTTTTCATGGTCCTGTGACACTTATGGATTTTCTATTTCATGATTTGGGGAGTTCCCTTTTTTCTAAGAAGATTAAGAAGTTGAAATGTCAGTTAAGGTTTTGAATTTATTTTCCAGTTCCAAGAAAATTCTGCAGATTTGATTGCGTAGCAGAAATAATGCCGTTCTAGTGCCTTACGGAGACATTTGAGGAATAAATGTATTTGTGTTTGTCAGTGTTTCCCCAACTTCATTGACACATTTTACATGGGGGGTGGGGGGGGACATTTAATTGTTCTGCCTGTCATTATATGTCGCTGGCATATATAGTTGAACTAAAAGACATGGGTGTGTAGACTTTTGAAAGCCTCTGTAGCAGAGGACCTTCACAACTCATTCCTAATTTAATAATCAAATCATGACTGCTACACATTGATTGCTCCTTCTCCCATGGGGGGGGGGGACATTTAATTGTTCTGCCTGTCACTATATATTGCTGGCATATAGAGTTGAACTAAAAGACATTCCACCAGCAAAACAAAGCCAAGAAGTTGTCCCTCAAGTCGGAGTTCTCAAATCCTCTTTTTCAAACTTTGCGGTGGGATGTCTCACGATCGCAGAGCTGTCATGCTTTTGTCAGCTCTCAATAAACTGTTGACGACTAATGCTACCGTCTGTCAATTTGATTACCGTTTTTTTCTGAAATTTTTACACCTGATCTTTCTTTTAAATCTAAAGCCGGAAAAATATGGGTGCATCTTTCCGACAGTCTCGATCACTGATTCCCAACCATTCTGAAATGTCCATGCAGTTGCCGCAAATGTCGGTATGATTGGTTGTTTGTCTCAATGTGTACCACATGACCTTGTGCTAACCATCCACTATGAGGCAGTTCAAATAAATATGTCTCAAGAAACTGAGGACTATTTTCTTTGTCGCCAGACTTGTTTTTTTCCCCCTTGAAAAAGTGTGCAAACATTTTGTGTGTTTGGATTTGGGGTGTGGGGGGATAAATATCACAGCAATGACTCATCCTGATACTTTCTGTTGACTATCGTGCCCATAAAGTTAGCGCTTCAACGTGTCGGTGTGTAGCTACCTGTATTGCTGCCATCTGCGACAAACAAAGTCTGTTATTAACGTGAAAACATGTGGTTACCGGCCTCGTAATTCACAGGCATGAAAGCTCACCCGTAGTACGAGCTGACTGCTTCGGGTTAAGAGTAAGCACTTAACCGGCGCGCAGTGGATAAGATCCGTGGAAGTGTGTAGATAAGAGTGGAGGGGGGCGAGGAGGAGGAGGACTCGGAGGGTGAGAGAAGCCCACCTGGAGAGGTCAGAGAATGAATTAGCCAAAAGCTTCGATATTCCGCGACCCATCCACACACACACAAGGTGAGTTCGTTTTCGTCGTCTTTGTTGTTGTCGTGTGGCGCAAAACCACGTTCGATTGCGAGCTCGTGAACGTTCTTCTCACTCAAGTCCTCAGCATGCAGGGACTCGTTAAGGGAAGCAGACGCGTGTAATTAAAGCAAAGCCAATAGTGTTTAACTCGCAACTGTCGTGGTAAAAGTTGCCTGAGTTTGAAAATGTCCTTTCGACGTGACTTGAGTTGACTTCTTTTTTTGGAGGGGAGGGCGGGGAGGAGAAACGAAACTTCTACAGTAGAAACCGTTTCACCTTCCTTCCCAATTGAACTTTATGATGAACTTGTTATTGCATGCGCCGAATGCGGGGTTTGCAAATACATAAACGTTGGTTTGTTCGGCTCTTTTAATGCCGAAAGTCGTCAAGGTTGTGAAACAGCGGGAGCGCGCAAACAGCTGGCCAGCTGAGTGGCACGCGCGCGCCAAACACACTGGCACGTGATTGAACTCGAGCTCCAGTTTTCGCATCGATCGAGATTGTTTGCATTGTTGTTGTTTTCATCCCGGTTCGTGTTTCATATCCAACTGAAGAAACTCTGAATTGAAAGGTCACATTTGGTGTTTTCCGGCTGTCGACACTTGATCTAACTTGACATTCTGTAACACTGAATATATTGAATAAATATTGGACCTACTTTATTTGCACTTCCTGATGGTGACATATTAAATTACAAAAAAATAACACGCCGAATGAGTTTTTTGATGACTCACGTGCTCATAGCCAGCATTCTCTCCCTGTCATTGTCAAAACACCACATGGTGGAATGTCCGACTAACTCAAGACCTGTTTGTCAACCGTTGCCATTCATCTTCCTTTCGCCAAAGCGTTCTACCCCGTTTGAGGTATTTTCTCATTTTAATAAAGAATCCCCTTTTATTCTCCGACCTGTTTGTCAACCGTTGCCATTCATCTTCCTTTCTCCAAAGCGTTCGAACTTATTTTAATAAAGAATCCCCTTTTAGTCTCCATTCAAATGAGCTTCTTGACAATCGGTTCAGAGTAGCTGGTTTTCTCAGATTTGTTAAGAGTTTTGAAATAACTTGAACCTGACTGGAAGTTTTGTGGATGTGGATCGACTTTTGAAGTTTTTGTCCGAGTGCCATATGCAAAATCTTAATGAGCGATTCTCAAATAGGGGCACAAGTACCACAAGGCTCCCTTAGATGGTATGCAAAATAACCACTTGCAATACATAGGGAGGCTTATAAAATATTTTATCAATATATTTGAGAATATCAAATAATAAACCTGGAAGGGCTAAACTGCGGCTACACAAATTTTTGATGGAACTAAAGCACGCCCTGGCCACAGTGTAGGGCCATCCCTGCGGAGCAAGTACCATTTCTGGTGGATGCCTTGATAAAAGGTAAATATTTTCCATGTAAAAGCAATTTCCAGTCGAACGTCAGCATTGAAGCATTTCATGTTAGAAAAACACCGTGAGTCAAAACCAAACCTGATGACGCCTTTCCAGTATTGAAAGAAAATATAAACTGCTGTGTTTAAGAATATCTTAATCGCGCTGGTGAAAAAGGTTCAACCTCCCACTATGACCCACTGAACACAATAAGCATTTGCTCGTGTGATTCATATCACGATCATTTTCCCCGCACCGATAATGTTTGACCATCCCTTTCCTTCAGGCTAGCTCTCGGGTCCCTCCACCTCCTCGGAAAAGAGCCAGGCCTACGCCCATGGATGAGGAGAGGAGTGCTCCTGCCATCTCCCCAGAACCGCCAGATGATGGGGACCCGTGTCCAGCAGCGCCCTTGACCAGTTTACATGTTAATGCCAACATCGAGATTGAAAATAGCACCTTGAGCCCAGCGACAAGTCGTGGTAAGATAACAGGTTCGATCTTTTGTAATTGTAAGCGAAACATTGCAGAAACGATGGCTTGATTAAGATGTATGAAACATTTTTGTTTGTTTGTTTTATGATGCATCAACTGTGCAGCTAGCACAAAGGACACACCGAGTAGTTACAGTGGGATTCCTCAAAGAAAAATGATCTTTCAGTTTGAGTGTAAGCAGATTTTTCATGAATGTAAACATCGTTAGTGATCACAGCGGACTAGTGGTGAGCACATCTGCCTCACGGTTCTGAGGTTTCAAGTTCACATCTCAGCTTCGGGCTTCGTGTGGAGTTTGCGTGTTCATCCCAGGCTTGTGTGGGGGTTTTGTCTCGGAACTTACTGCCACGTTACAAAAAAAAAAAAATGCAAGTTGGGTTAAGTCGGTAAGTGTGAATGTGAACGTGTGTGCCCAGCTCTCAAATGCCGATGATTCTTCTCGCCCCAGGTCAGCTTGGGTCGGCTTCAGGTCACCCACAATCCTAGTGAGGGAAAAGCAAAAAAAAATGTCATTTGCTGTGACCGCCTGTAAATGTGACCCTCATACCGTAACATAACTGGGAGCCGTCTTCATTTCTTTTTTTTTTCTGTTTGTTCGCCCAAAGTTGTCCGTGATTTGTGATATTGTCACAGATTGTCAAAAAAAAAAAAAAAAAAAAAAAGCAAATTAGCATGTAATATGACATATGACAGGATGAAGGCTGAGCTTAGTTCAAATGGGCTGGCTAGAACTGAATTTGTCTGATGTTGTGCAGAACAGTGTCACTATTGAGCCAATAAATCTGTGGTTGGAATGGTAGAATCTCTGATTCACTATTGAGATTTGTGCCACGGTGGTTTTTTTAGCATTTGCTGCTCCCACGTTAAATGATTTTGTGGCTCTGAGCTTGGTTTTGCTTTTTGGGGGGGAAATAGTTGCTTCCTCTTGTGATGATGATAAGAGCCACAACAGTTGCTTGCTCATGTGTCTGTGCTTCCTTGAGTGACGTGAGAGGGGGTCAAGATGAATTCAGCTCGTTGGAAATGCATCACGTAGCTACGCATCCGCAGGTCCAACACTCGTGTCGGGTTGAAAATAACCCAAATTGGGTTGTTTTGCTTTATTCATTTGACCCAACTTTTAAAAAAAAGCTGCCTCAATCCCTTCTTGACCCAACTGTTCTGAGAATGACCGTAGGAACTGTGAGGGAAGCGTGTGCAAAGATTGACATGTTATGTTGCCATGGCACCATGCAACAGAACTCTTCAATGAAAGGTTTTTGTTTTTGTTCCAACATTTGACGTTTGTTGTGCTGGCTACTGTCTGGTTCATCCGACATTCATTTTGTGGGATTAGGAAGATTCTCATTTCGAATGAAAATACCTCAGGAAAGCCTTTTAAGTTATTAAAAAAAAAAAATAGCAGGGTGGTGCCTCAACATGTTCTTTGACTGACTTTACCTGTGCAAACTCAGGAATCCATCGCAAAATACGACTGGGCTTCTTCCATTGAAGCTGGGCTGCCAGCCTGCCCGCCTGCTTGTGTGTATGCGTGTGTGTTGCGGGTATGTAGGTGAGCCAGGGCGGGGAGGAGACGATTGGTCAGGCTACCACAGAGAGCAACAAGGCCTTGCTTTCAGTGCTCCACTTCTCCCCCAAGCCCCCCCCCCCTCATCTAGAGAACTCAGGACTTTTTGGGGACAACGCAACATGCACAACTACAGTGCAAAAAAACATCTGACAGAACACCAGATATTTGCCAAGCCAGCACACACTCATTAAAACTGTTTTCTCTTGCAGTTTGCATGACCAGCCCATGACACGACAGTGCGTCTCTTTGATTTCCGACAAAGTGGCGCAAGACTTGTTCACCCCCTCGTGCTGATGTCATGCTCAAAGATGCTTTCAAAATGCAAATATAACAAGACCAACAATTGTTGTCTGAGTAGCGCTGTTTTTTTTTTTTACAAACAAGCAAATGCAAACAGAATAATAACTGCATATATTGCTTTTTTGAGGAGCCGAGAAAGACTTTCAGACCTTGAGCAAGAAAAAAAAACACTCCTTTGTGTTATTTGACGGTGTTCCAGTCCGATTTTTCAGATGCTGAGAAAAAGCCTTCTTGTACACAAAATTATTCGTACGGTGGTACCTCTACTTACGAAATTAATTGGTTCTGGAAGAAAAATTTTCAACTCGAAAATGTTATAAGTAGAGATGTGTTTTCCATGTAAATGCCCTAATCCGTTACAAGCCCCCCGGCCCCTCCAAAAAAAAAATTCTGACATAAATGTTTTCTCAAGCATAAAAATGCATTAAAATATGTTACAAATACATGTTACAAATTAGATTATTGCACAATAAATGAGAGTTGTGCATAATGTTAAAAAAAAAAAAAAAAGAATAGAGTAAAGAATAAAAATTATGGTCATTTAATTTTTAACTGCGTCCTCCTCGTTTTTTGCCCTCTTTAGTTCATGTTCTCTCTCAGAAGAGGTTTTTTTTGTTTTTTGTTTGTTTTTGTCGGCGTTTAGAAAATGTCCCAGGCAAACATCAGCATAGTGAGCGTTCGCCCGACTGGTGAACACTTTTTCTGGGTGATTCACATTTACGTAAAACTATCGGAACACCTCATGGACCGAGGGGCGAATGACGAGGACGTTGCATAGACACAAATCTATCTATCTATCTATCTATCTATCTATCTATCTATCTATCTATCTATCTATCTATCTATCTATCTATCTATCTCTGTCTGTCTGTCTGTCTGTCTGTCTGTCTGTCTGTCTGTCTGTCTGTCTGTCTGTCTGTCTGTCTGTCTATCTATCTACGAACATAGACACAAATGGTAGAGGTCCCTATTAGCCAATGGGATGCCAGAACGATGCTAGGTAATAGCCAATGGCAGAGCAGCTATAAGTATGTTGCGTTCAAGAAAATCGGAGCTGCGAGTCGCAGCCCAGACTGTATTTTTACCTTTCGTCGATTGAAATTTCTTTCATAACAAGAGGCAATCTTTTCTTGTTGAGGCGTTTCGTAACTTGAAGAGACCGTATTCTGACAAATGGCGAATAGCAGCTTTGTCAAATTCACATCTTTTCAGGAGTGCCAGATTTAGCTGCACAAATCTAAATCGACCC
The DNA here is from genome assembly GCF_001891065.2 of Hippocampus comes. Taxonomy (NCBI): domain Eukaryota; kingdom Metazoa; phylum Chordata; class Actinopteri; order Syngnathiformes; family Syngnathidae; genus Hippocampus; species Hippocampus comes. The sequence goes on along the minus strand of NW_017805625.1, from coordinate 3,195,766 downwards.
TCAATCTTTATATTGAGGCAGTGATTATAAAACGAACATAGCGCTCGGACAACAAATATATCAACAGAGATTATGTTTTCATGCCATTTTGGTGTCGCGTAATTTGCGAACGGAAATGACACGATTTATACCAAAGTGTCCACAATTTGATGATGAATGTGTAGCGACCAAGCATGCGTAACAGAGTGCAGAGAGATGTCTATATAACGATTTAGTCATCCCCCTGATTGTGTTTTCAGCCTTTCCTGCTCAAAGTAAGTCAAGCTCCCCTCAGCAGCTCCAAGGCCACGAAATGGTGCCGTGTTTTGACAGATGTGCGCTCCTCGCTGTTGGGAATGTTGCTCTCTCGCAGACATGAAGATGCAATGAGGCTATCTGTTTACGTAGGAAACCCTCAGCGCCATATGCTAACCCCTCATTCAATTTTACCACTGGCATCTCTTTTTTTTTTTTTTTTTTTGGGCTCCTCTTCAGTGTTTTTGACCCACTTCTCTCTTGCTACTTTATCATTTATACTTTATTCCTTTACTAATGACTTGATTTATGTATATATAGCCGATGACCGTGATATTTTCAATACAAGGGAAGTCCAACTGCGTCATTATTTTCGGAGTCAGTACCACGGAATTTTATTGCTTCCTCTTGTTGTTTACAGACAAGTGGTTCACGTACTGTCGCCGAACGCACTCAATTTTCACAGTTTGCGAGCATTTTGTACCTGACTGACCGCCGGGGTGGTGTCGAATCCAATTCCAGTCTATTGAGGTAGAAACATTTTGAAAAAACAATGGATGGAAATCCGTTTTTGGTTACATTTGTTGATTGTAGTCACTGTTGATTTCTTTTTATGAATACACTCACTTTGTACAATGAGATCCAACGCAAGAGCTGCCTCAACACAACTGCCTTTAGAACGATAACGCTGTTTAGGTACAGTACTTTACAGCAGTGTTTTGAAAAAGGTCTCATATGAGATCTCTTTAGATTCTCGCTGGAAAAAAAACACCAAACTGTCCATAGGACTCGATGTAATTGACATTCTGTTTTTACATTTTTAAACATTTTAAGTTCATGTGCCGGATGACTGGCTTCGTTGGCTGCAACGCCTGCCGCCTGTAACAGCCGACAATGAAAATAAATGAATTGATCTTTCCGTTTATCCAGATCTACGCCAAACTGTATCGGGTTACTCCTTGGCCCACGCACCACTCCGCTCTCACTAAGCATGTAAATTTTAAAAGCAAACCAACAGACAGTGATGAAAACCAGGCCAAACTTAATTTGCGCTTGACTGAGTTCATTATTTCAATATCTTCTAAAAACTAATAAGTGGCTTTCGAATGTGTGCGGGATTGATTTAGTGAGGTTACATAGTTATCTGGTGACAAATTCAACACGTTGAACCGCATTGTTAGCCTCTACTGTATTCTCTCTCGCAGCACGACAACGTAATTGTGACAATAAATAACTTGAGTGGCATTTCAACTGCGGCCGCTTTCAGGGTCGACCCAGCGCTCTGTAAACAAGGACCAATTTGGAAACAGCTTTTGGGTTTGCAGGACTTAAATCACGTCGTCCTGCATGAGTCTGAGGCGGAGTCGTCAAGATTTAGTTCATCTTTCAATGGTTATAATTCTTCTTTTATATATTGACCCTTTCACGCACCAATAATGGCAACCTGATAACACGATGAGCTGTCCACTGTAGTGACTGCTGTCCCTGAAAGTTTTAATTTACGTTTTTTTTTTTTTTTTTTTTTTTTCCAAAAAACAAGTTGCAGTCTGAATATTTTGATATTTAGTTTGATCGTCTCGTGTTTGTTCCATCGCCAAACTGCAGTATGGTCTCTCCTGTGCTGTGTTAGGGATGCAACAATGAGCCCTGCTTGTCTCATTTGAGTCACAGAGGTTCATTGAGGCCAATGTCGAATTTAGTTTCCCACTGAGATTGAAATAACCAAGGTGCAATTTGGGGCATTTTTTACAGCGTATTTGAAGTACAGAAACGGAGGGGGGAGATTTCCTCCCGCACCTCGCAAACGTCTGAGAAAGTGTTGCTCTCGCTCACAAGCACACCAACACACATTTACCGATGACAGACTGTGTCAACATCACGTGAAAGGCAAGAAGCAAACTTTCGCGGCAAACCATTTGGTTTTGAATTCATCTTCAAATCATCTGAAGCCATCTTTTACCGGATTGTTTCCTGTTTCATTTCAAATTGTTGCCAGTGTCCTTGAGCTCCCCAAGCTGTGAATTCTTCCCAAAATATTCAAGAGTTCTGCCTGAAGTTCTTTTGTACCGCTGTTTCCATCATGTTTTGATGTGAAACACTCCAGCGCATTTGCGTGCACAGTACCTGAAGGGCAGTGTGCGTGATACTGAATTGATCCGTGCTTTGCCATCAGGTGTCCTATCGTTTTCAGGAACACACCATATCGACTCAAGAATGTGCTGTGCTTGCCATTTAATAACAACTCTCATCGCTATTTGCAGGCTACCGTATTTTCCGCACTAGTTGGCGCACCTAAAAGCATTCAATTTTCTCAAAAGCCGATACTGCGCTTTATAATCCGATGCGCCTTAAACGTGGATCAACATTCTGATGTCTTGGACGTCGTATTTTAAATGTTCCGTAAAGCGCTTTGTTACAGCTGCAGTGGTTGTGAAAGCTCGATATAAATAAAGCTGTATTGTATTGTATTGTATTCACTTTAGCGTGGCTCCATCTAGTGGATGCATAACGCAACCGCAGCCACTATTGTAGCTTCTATTCTATGCGCCTTATAATGAGGTGTGCCCCATATATGAAAACAGTTTTAAAATAGGCCATTCATTGAAGGTGCGCCTGATACGCTGAAGCGCCTTTATCATGCGGAAAATACGGTAATTTTACCCGTGAATGACAGTTCCAATTTTATTAGATTTTTATTCTCCAGGGAAAATTATTTTTCGGCTTTTATAGTGAACTATGTCACAACATCTCCAGAGAGCCTGAGTGGAACTTTTACTTGTTGAAATAATGTTGATGTCTGCCAGTTTATAGCACTTCTACTCATTTTAAGGATGCTGCTTCACACATTCAGCAATTACTTAATGTTACGAAAGAATATAGTATAGGTTATGGTGCTGCATGTTCTGGAATCTATTGTGGCTCTGTGTTGTTCATTAAGTCATCTATTCTAACGTATGCTTGTATCACATGTAATGCCATTTTATGTCAACGGGGACCTAATGAGCTGTTTCTTTTTTCTTTTTTAATCTTGATGTCATGTCTTCAGCAGCACTTTTCAAAATGAGCAAAAACACCGAACAAAATGTAATGAGTTCAATCAAGTGTAACAGTTATTCAGGTGCAGGAAACAAGACAAATCTCCTAGACACTGTAACCCAATCAATGTTTGAGACCAGACAGTTTTAGTTCTTAATGAGCTGCTATCACCGTCATTCCTTGAAGAAAAAAAAATGTTCCTCCTTTTGGACACATTCCACTTATTAGTGTGTGTGTGTGTGTGTGTGTGTGTGTGTGTGTGTGTGTGTGTGTGTGTGTGTGTGTGTGTGTGTGTTTATGCGCGCGCGCGTCAGCCAGACTGCAGTAAAACAATTAGTTCCACTATTCTTTTTCTTTTCAGTGTGTGAGTGCTTCCTGCGTGGATTTGTTTTTGTTTGGTGTTGGATTCAGATAAAACCGTCCCAACCAGAGTTGTGTGTTCCCTCGTGTTGTGACCGTTCTGGTCAAAACCCTCAGTGTTCGTGTGTGGTTTCAATCAGTTCCAGTTGTTACCGCTGGCCAGGCAGATACTACAGTACAGTCCCTACTAGCTCTGTGCTACTAAACAGAAGTCTGCTTTGAGGCATTTTTTTCAAGCTGTTGTAAGTGCTCTCCCCAAAAGAGTCCTCATACGATCATAATATTGCATTAGCCAATCATTAAGCAGAACACCCAGGCGCCTATACACACTTCTTATGGGGGGTAAAAATAAAAAAAAATGAATAATATTTATAAAAAAATGTATGTATCCATTATTCTATTTTCTCTACCGGGTTATCTATGAGCTGGAGCCAATCCCAGATGAATTTAGGCAAGAGCCGCCTCAGTAACACAGTCATAAAATGTTATCGTGAAAATATATTGAGTCATGTATAAAATAACATTTTACTGCTTCTCTGTCCGTCACTTGATTTCAAATAGTTTTGGACAGTACTTGTCTGTGTTTTCCCTGCATGTCATGAAAGCACAACAGCCGATTGTTCTTTCGGCATTCTCAAGCAACACGTTCTCCCTCAACCCAAAACATCGCCATTACAGATGTCACGTCTGCTCTGCAGGTGCTGCGCGGTTGTGCTCGGAGTTGAGATTAATTGTGACACTGCGGCGAATAAGAGTGGAGGTTTTCAGTTGAGGAAACACAGTCTCTCTACATCTCGAAATTATCTCCCCTGTTATTGTTGCATGACTTTTAATTAGGGTCAGTGAAGTGTCATCATTTGACCTGATTGACATCCAAAGTAACATGATACAAGATTAGGATTTCGTTCAAGGGCTTATTTAATAACAGTCCTGTACAGTATATACATTAGCATGCCATCATATTTTGGGCGATTATTTTTAATGTCTTCTGTTGTGGTTGTTATTATTAGAATTCTTATCATTGACAGTATATTCCACATCCAAACAGATTGGAGTTCTGTGTTTCTACATACAAATTGGTCAAGTGGTAGAAAACAGGTTGACTGGGACAGAAAGGCAGTAGAGTTCCCAGTAAAAGAATCTGGAAGCTATGCTATCCTGCTGATTGATGCTTTAGAACAAGGGCGTCAAACGCATTTTTGTCGCGGGCCACATTGTAGTTACGGTTTCCCCTTGGAGGGCCGTTATGACTGTGAATTTTGTGAAACCATGTAAATGTTTAATCACCTCCACATGTTACATACACAGCACGCAACAAATTGATGGATAGCGATTTTTGAAATCAGAAGTCAAGAATAATGACTTGTTTAAACATTGTTTACGTTATTTTAAAAGGGGTTTGGAAACGAGAAAATGCTTGCAATATCTCCATGTTATTATGGATTGCATATGACAATTTGAAATTTTGGTTCCGACTTTAGCAAGCATGATGGAAGTTGACATGCTTGATTTGCTTTCGCGGGCCACATAAAATGATGTGGCGGGCCAGATCTGGCCCTCGGGCCTTGACTTTGAAACCTGTGCTTTAGAAGATATCACATCATTTGCATCAGCCCATATAGTAGCTCTGTGTGTTTATGTATTTGTGTGTGTGTGTGTGTGTGTGTGTGTGTGTGTGTGCGTGTTTGCTTTAATAGCTGTGTTTACTGTCAGAGCGAATGTCTTCCGCATTGCCCCTCAGGGATACACACACACACACACACACACACACGAACACGCAAGTGCATTGTGAACACACACATTGAACACTGCAAACACGCATAAACACATGTACAATATGTGAATAAACAAACGCGCATATTCCCTCAAAACACATGTAAGCACATTGCCCGGGTCTCTTCTGACCTTCATGATTGCTCTGGTCTGATTCGAATTAGAGGCTCATCATTCTCAGATCTCACTAATGGCGCTGAGGTCAGGCGGTTTGGTGGTTTGATGCTGATGCCAGCAAACAATTGGTTGAGGGCCTGCTTGGATGGCACTAAGGGCTCTGGTGGGAATGGATTTAGTTCTCAGGAACTCCAAAACAAGACCTGCATACTTTTAACCCATAATCCTCCATTGGCAGCAAGAGTCCAAATGAGTCAGTCGGCCGCACATGCTCGGAATTGAATCAGCTGACCACATGATTGGCACGCATAATATAATGTGCAGATGTTATCCTAATATTCAGATAACAGGTGTTATATGCTCACTGGTCGAATCATTAAGTGCACTTGCTCACTCTGAGACCGAACGTTACAGTTTGGCAGGGTTGAGGACCCGAGTCCAGGAAAGCGAGGAGGCGAGGCAGGAGAGTTCTCAAAAATGGGAACAGAGTCCTTTTTACAATACGTTAATTATGGACCTTAGGTGTAGCACTGCTCATACGCAAACTGTGGGCCTAATAAGTGGAGAGTGCATAATACTTTGCAAATGGAGCAAAGCTACAGTAGTTTTTCACTTTTATCACACTGGACTGCTTCAGCTAATATTGACACGAGCTACAGTAGGTCGGACATGGGCAAGTAGCAGCCCATGGGCCGTATCCCCACCCTCAATCAGTGTAGCCTGCGAGTTGGGGTGGGGGGAGGAGGAGTGTGGGGGGGTTACAATGTGAATTAGTCCCAACTTGTAATGACTTCAACACTGATTTGGACAAGCTTAACTGCTGCTACAGCTGAGGAACAAGAACACATTTTTGGTAGCAATCCAACTTAAGGACTTAATTGTGTTGTTCAGCAACTTTTCTCTCCATTCTAGAACAACTGTTTTTCAAAAAAAAAAAAAAAGCAATGAGCGATCAATAGCATTCACAAAGACAAATACAGTTATTGTTCAACTTCAAACTTCAAAACAGCATTGTCACAAAAGTGCTTGGCTGGTCGCATTTTGGTGGGATTTGACAAAAGCATCCCCCTTTTCGAAATGGGCTTTCATTTGGATGGCGTTTTTCTACCGTCAGTACTCAAAGCCCTGGACACTGTTTCCTCATTCACATACTGATGACGCAGTATCAGAAGCAACTGGGAGTCCAGTTTCTTGCTCTAGAACACTTTGATATGACCGGGGAGTGAACCCACAACCACTGAGCCCTGAGACAAGCATTCTACGACTGAGGCATGCCACCCCACTTGTTCTTCTCCAAATGACGGCAGGGCATTCAATTGGCTGGGTAGTGACATAATAGCAAGTCCAAGAAACAAAGCACCATAGTTAAAATGGTGGTTTCATCACTTTATTTAATGACTTACGGCCATTTTCATGGGGACAGCACTTCTGCTCCTACTCTGTGGATGATATGAAATCGCTTTCAATTCAGTTTTTCACATCTTGTACATCTATATAATGGCATTCCACACACAGAAGTCAACGAGAATAAGATTGAAACCACGCATACTTTTTTTTACTCTTTCTCCCATTCTTATAAATGAGGGTGACCTTTGCGTCACTCAGCTGGCTGCCAACTGCAATTACTCGTGTTGGCGTTTTTCGATGAGCGCAGGCTTGCTTGGCTAGAGATACAGTGTGCAGTATATCCGAGCCGCCCGTTTATGCTGCAGTCACATTGACAGGTATGCAATACATATCCGATTTTTACCCACATTTGGTAGAGGCCTAGTCCTGATCTGAGGATATCCGTGTGTTTCGTTTTGTTTTGTTTTTTTCTTGCTCTCTCTACGCTGCCATGACCCACATCTGAATTGTGCCACTTGGGAAGCAAAAAAATTGGAAGTGTGTCACTTGCACCATGTTGTGTAAACGAAGTGGAGTTTTGAGGGATCATGGGTGTGTTTCTCTGTGAAAGGACGCCCCCCCCCCGACCCCCTGTCATTTGACATCTCTCTGTACAGTGTACTTTTCTTTTGCAGCTCAAACTGAGACACCAAGTGTCAACTTATTTATAAGGCTATGCCAGCTACGAGAGGAAATGTATTTCAAGGGCGTGCGGAGGGAATGTGAATTTGGAGGTGAGAAGACGGGGACGGGAAAACAGATAGAGAAGTGAGCAAGAGCTGCTAAAATAAATAAACATCGCCGGGAAGTGTTGAGTCCATGCTCAGGACGTGGTTTGGCTTGTGTGTGTGTGCGTGCGTGCGTGCGTGAGTGTGTACCTAATAACAGTTTCATTAGAGCGGCCTTTGGTGCCAGAGAACACATAAAACACCGAGACATGCTGGGTATTTATCTATTTTATTTATTTTTTTTTTTAGATTATATGTATAGGATGTGTTCTCCTTTGAACATATATCCTCTCACGCGCATACTTATGGAGCCGCAAGATTTCAGGTTACGAAAGTGTGCGCATAGACCCCTGAACAGTCCCGGGGGGTTGACGCTTAACGACTTCCAGATGCAAGTTGAGCACAGAAAACACACCAACACAGACACAGACAAATCTTCTGCTTTGTTGAAGTCAGCAGAACTGCTTTTGAAATTAATGAAGTGCGTGTGGATGTGAATAACAACAAGAGTTGACATGTTTTCACAGACAAGAGAGTATGGCTTGGTCATCATACAAATAATGGCCAAGAAAAGCAGCTATTCATACAGCACGTTGTATAGTGGGAATCGATTTCAAAATAAAGTTAAATCATGTGCTCTTGGATTAAAAAAAAAAAAAAGTTATCTAAAGTGCTTGTGTGATTGTTTTTCCAGATGTGGCCAATATCTACACTGAGCCCCTCATATTGAGGTCAGATGTCATCCCGGAGAGGACACAAGGTAACGACGGAGGCAAATGCAAAAGCAGCCTCTCGCACACGGAGCTACCGACACCCAGCAGGAGTATCACATGTGAGTAAATAGCCCACTCTCACGCACACGGACAAACAAACGGAGAGAGGCTGGTGAAAATTGCGTTTCCATTACATATCACCAGATCGGATGAGTCACATTGTCCTGACCTTTAACAAATTGGCCCACAAAAATGTCCACATTGTCGGCCAAGTAGGTTACGTTCTTGATTTTTGAACACAAGCAAGGCCGCGGCCAAATCGGCGCACTTGAAATCAAACACATTTTCCTCCTTGTCTTCTGTCCTCTGCCTCTCTTCATTATGGGGAAAATGAGCGTTGTCGTTACCGTGACGACGGTGGACGAGTGTGGCCGCTACTGTGAAATTTGCCTCCGTTTTGTAAGTCTCATTTAATTGTTCGCGGTTCACGGGACATTATGCTATCAGTCAAATCAATAAGGAATCCTAATGAAATATTAGATTTAATCAATTGAAAGCCACACTGTCTGATGTCACGTTCTCTTCCAGCGGCCTCCAAAGCTTTTTTTCCCTTCCTCCAGCCTTTCAAAAAAAAATACATTGAATGCCTATGTGTGCTGTTTTACTTGTTATTTTTAATGCACCGCATATTTTAGCTAGGGGAAGAAAAAAAACCAACAACAACAACAACAAAGGCTCCGTTTGAGCCCTGCTAGGGACCTTCCTTCTTATGTCAAATGGGCTAAAACAATCAAAAAGAAAAGAAACTGCTCTATCGGAAAGATGCATTCACGATCAAACACTCAACAACTTGTGTTGACTATTGAACCACAGAACATGAATACCCGTGTTTTCCACTGCTGGACTTTTAGATCTCTTTCCCGCTTACCTTGTTTGGTCCGAACTAAAATAGCCGGTGTGAAAAGTGTCTGAGACAGCCGTCTGGACCAACGAGCCAAAATTTGATCGGACTAAAAGAGGTGGTTTGGGGTTAGATCAAATTGTGTTACAGTCTGCTCAGCTTATTTTGCAGTGTCATAACTTTCTGAACACTTTCCGAACAATGACAAGAAGTCGAAGTAGGACTGCCACATTTTAAATTGTACAAAAAAATACAAACATTTTCTTTTTTTTTTTTTTTTTACAATATGGGAAGATGATGCTCATGCACATTATGATGACGGAACACTCAAAGGATTGGAATATTATATCTGTGGTTTGATGATTTATTCAGTTAAAAATTATCTCGGAATTGATTGTTGCTTGCCTGTTGGCTTTCTGTCAAGGTCCAAAAACAAAGGTGTTAAGTTAACTATAAAGTGCTCAACAGCAAATTTTAAAACATCTGTCAGTTCTTTAAGCTATTTTCATTTTTTTGTTTTGAAGTTTGACCCATAAAAGCTTGCGCAATATCGATTTTACCATGCGTTGTAATTTATAGCCATGACGTTACAGGAAAAAAAAAATCTGCCTAACCCTTTCAGAAATATTACTAACTCTATGACTAGAATACATATTATATTGTTGATATTATATGATTATTATGATTATTAGCAAAACCTAATGAGCTTGACAAAAAAAATGAGAGTGGATTCAAAATCATCAGTTGACTTGCATCTCTGATTCAAAAATACAGTAAAAAAAATTGCCATTGCCACTTGATATGCAATTGTTTTTCAAGGTACTCTTCGCATGATGTTTTTTTTTTTTTTTTAACCCAACATAATTTATTTATTTTGTTGTTGTTGTTTTAATTATTTTAACATAAGAACCCAACTCTGTTATGATACAGCAGCGCGCCACTGATGGCTGCATCCCTGAAATGATTCGTTGTCCCGTTCTGCGTTGCTCCTGCTCGCTCCATCGCACCAATCCACCTCTTTTTTGTGATGCGAACGTCCCAAACACCTGGAAATCCTTTCTTTTGAGTCATATCGTTATCAACCAACACCACCCACTTCCCTCCCTCATATTTTCAGTCCAACGTGTCAGCCAAGGAGTCTGTCTCTCACTCCTTTCGTCTGCAGCTCAGCGACGTCCACTGTATCAGAGCCAAAGGTTACGCCACCATCGATGTCTATTTGTCTTGCTCTGGCTCCAGTTTGAAGTCAGGCAAATGTTAACCAAATACTTCTACTGTGTCATTTACTCACTTAGAAGTTTGCGCTGTACACCCACAGCCATGGAGCTAAGTCCCCGAATGATTACGCTCTGAACAATGCGCCTCACATTGTCTAAATATGCATTTCCTGCCATTTTGTAACAATGACTAAAAAGAGCACATGGAGAACGGGAAGGCTTTTTGAATAAGTTGACATATGAGCTCGTGTTAGAGACCTTTTTTTTTTTTTTTTTCACCCCGTGGAATCCAGTAACGGATGACGCGCACATCCAAACCTGCCCTTGGCTAATAGCTACTTTGTGGCAACCGACTGACCCGCAGCTCAGTCAGGAAGCGTCTAAGTAGGTGAATGGCGAGTGTGTGAGTGGCTGTGTGAACGTCTGCTGTGTCTGTCTGTGGTTTTGCTTCTCTACCTGTTCTGTCTGCCGTGTGTGTCCCTATTTTCAGGTCCAATAAAGTGCTAGCTTAAGTCATGTGCTTTCTTCCTCCCCCTGTTGGGGTTTTATACGCCTATAAAATCTATGGAACCCGCTGACTCCATATGGGACGCAGAGCGTTATTTAGTTGGAATCTTTGACCATGCTTCACACTTCACTTTCTTTTCTTAGCGAGGTTGCTTCAACTATAACACGACCACACAAACCAAGGCCGGGTACACACGTTCAGATAATTGGATTGTTTTTGTTCCGATTTTGCCAAGGGCCCAACACTCTTATGTCATATTAGTTTGTCATATAAGATTGTCCCTACGTCTGAGGTGTGATAAGAGTGGATTTGTCCTGATAACAGGGTCGAAAATAGCTTCAATTTTAAACGTGTTCAATATTTACACCCTTCACAGACAGTATGTCAGGAAATCATGACAATGTGGACTGTGACATGAATGGAATGGAGCCCATCAAACACGCTGACAAACAAGGAAGTAGCTGGAAATCAAATAAAATACGTTCTACCCGATGTTTGTTATCAGTATAAAAGTGGGCTCCCCCAGATGACAAGGAGCGCTTTGTATTTTCTTGCCCACATCGCCATTCATCGAAGAACGCCGCCTTCCTATGATCCTCTTCAGAAACACTCGGGAAAACACCAGCGTATATTCGCAAGTGTCTCTTCTTTGTTTTTGTGAGATCACGTGATCACTACGCGAGATTTCTGCCTGGGATGACTTAGATTCGAGATTGATGGTGAGGCAGAATCTTCAGGTCTGTGTTGTTCCGCGTTGACATAATCAGAACAGGCCACACATACAACACGACAGTTCAAAAAGAAAAAAAAAATTAAGATTTCGAAAATCCTTGCATGTACCAGGCCCCAGACACATAAAATGACTCAAGGCATGTGCTGAGGTCATGTCTTTGTGAAATCTGCTTATTAGTGTGTATTTGTTTGCGTGGAGCGTGAGGAAACAGAAGCCAAAACAGAAGGTTTCTCGACACTGACGTTGCGATGACAATGTAGCACAAGCATGTGTCTGGCGAGGGGCCTACGACCGGCCGTCTGAAAACAATGTGCTGCGAGTGCTGCTAACGTGCGAGTGTGAGTTAGGCCGACGCACTCCTCATCAGCGATGTCGTGAACCTGTCTTTGACGTCAGGGTCTCAGCAGGATGTGCTTGTTTAACGACCCTGCCTCACCACGGCCATTTATTAGTGAGCGGTTCGCTGTAGTGTTTATGACACAAGGCCGACTTCGAAATGCTGGGTCGTAGTTTTTTTAAAAATGGATCTCGATTCCTCTCTGACTCATGCCATACTTCTGCAAGAAGACCGGTCGTTTTTTTTTTCTGCAGATGTGTCGACAGCCCCGCAAACTGATGACCCCTCAAAGTATGATGTCTTTCACATAGACGACAATGGAGTTTTTTGGGGGGGGTTGTTTTATGCATTTTGTCATCACGGGCTGTGCAGTTGTGTCATCGGTAAGGAAATTTAGCAGGACAGTGACAAACGACACTCAGGGGGTCACTTCAGTAGCTATAACCGATGAATGAGATCCAGCCCGAGAAATACAGTCAAAAATTCCGATATTTCAAACAATGTTCAGGTTTCTGCTATGCACACACATTATACAGTCTCACAACCAGTTGCTCCCTTTCGATCTCTCCCTAGATTCAAACTGTAGCAGTGGAGATGAAGCCGTTAGAGCCAAACATAGTCATCCTAGTGGCTCATGCCAACAGAGGATAAGTACAGAGATGAACACGTCTCTGGGTTGGGAAGGAGATGTCTAAGTACAGGGTAGCCGAGATATGTCGAGAAAGGAGGTAGAGGGTGTGGGTGTGAATGAGGAAGGGCGTGCGGGTGCGTGAAGAAGGGTGGGCTGTTGAGTGTTTGTGACTCATGTTTAATTGCACACTCTGGCACCTTGCGCTTAATAATATGCATCATAATATATGGATCGGGGACGACACGTGCTGCAGTTTCCTCGTCTCATCCTGTCAACACCACACATTGGCCCGATTTCGCTGTTATTTTTAAGCACTGCTGATTCATTGTCGATGAGTCACCTCTGCGCAAGTCCTCCTTGCTCCAAATATCAAACTTACAAACACCGACCCACTTCTTTGCTTTCTCTCTCTCGCTCACGTTCACTTCATCTCACTTCTTGACATTCTCAATTTCAGACAAAGGGACCTTGTGTTTTTTTTTTTTTTGTTTTTTGTTTTTTTCTTTCCAGAGTGAGGCCTTCACGTGTTCATGCATGCATATATTTGTGTGCGCAAGTGGGTTTAACCTCAAGCTCTTTTTGGAGACAATCCTGACTCCTGGGTTCTCAAAGTTCGTCTCTTTGCATGCCAGATCCTGCTATATGCTCTCTTAAACACACACACACGCACACGCACACACTTACATTCATGCTAGCAGTGCGATATGAGGGGTACACTTGGCTGCAAGAAGATACAGGAGAGGCTAAAGAAAGCAGTGAACAATGCGAACCTTGAGGCGTACGCACCATCCCTCCACGATGCTACACCCTGGCCTGCTTGTGGCGTTAAAAGCTCTATTGTGAAAAATGCTTGAATGAGACAGACACAGAGAAGTGTTGTTGGCAGGGATGGATGATGAAGTTAGGGGGTGGGTGGGGCAGAAAGAGGGGACAAAAGAGCAGTCCTAGATGACTTTTGCAGTAGTTCAGAGGAGAAACTATAGATCCTTCTCGTAAGAAGCGAGCACACATTGGCTGTGCGTCTTGCCAAACATCTGGGGCAAAGTTAGAAAACGCTGAATGAAAAGAATCTTAAATAACGGCGGATTGGTTGTGCGACGCCGGACGTGAGCCAGTTCAAACAGTCCTTGTTGGGTTATCTGTCTGGGGGTGGTTATCGAACAGACGCTTTTATTGCTAGTTTCTGTTCCTGAGCCAGAGTTTAAGACCACACTCTCAGCGTGTGTGCATGTATGCGTGTGTGTGTGTATGTGAGGTGCTATGGTCAGGAAAATATTCTAACCTTTAAAGGATGCTATGTCATGCTGCCATTAAAGCAAGGCTTCAATTTTATTCTTCTTTTGAGGTTGTGTTTGGCTTGGCAGCAAAGTTGTGTTTTCCCACCTCTTTGCCGCTTCATCGTCAACTCCAGAGATTAAACAGACCACGTTATAAAAAAATCCCGATTGGAAGCATGTGAAGTTAAATCAAAATAGTGATTGTCAAATTCAGTTTTACTTGTACGTACTTTTATTTTTGTTTTAGTTTTACGCATATACAGACAGTCCTGGTGGACTAGCATGGATGTCTTTTGAGTTGTGTAAGCATCAGTGCTAATCCCCACCGTTCGCGATCTTATCCCGTATAAATGTCTTACTCGAAAAGTCAAATCATTAATCACTCTGTTTTTATAACATTATGTTTCATTTGGATTTTGACTATGCAGTGGAACATTGAAGGGTTTTAAAGCATATTGAGCCAGTAATGGATTGTTTTTTTTCCCACCCATAGCCAAACCTTTAACCAGTTTGTCACCAGGTACTCCGTCTTCCTCACACATCGCAAAACAAGTTTTCTTATCTTAAGTGGAGACTCCAAATTATCCCGAAGATGTGAATGTGAGTGTGAAATGCTTTGTCTTTTCTGTGCTCTACAATTGGCTGGTGACCACTTCAGGGTGTGCCCCGCCCCTCGCTCAAAGTTATCTCGGGTCGGCTCCAGGGCCCCTGCAAGCCTCCTGAGAATAAGCGCTCTAGAAAATGGATGGATCTCATGTTCCAGTTATTGTGGTTGTGGTCCTTGTTATGCAAATAAAGGTTCCACAAAATGCACAATTCCAAAGGGAAGGGGGGGAACAAAAACACAAAGTGTTAATCCTGGCTATACTGAGCACTCTCAAGTGTTGCTGATGTTTCAAGTCACGTCATTCGTGACTGTGGTTGAGAGTCTAAGGTTTAGTGTGGCTTGAGAGGCCATTTCTCTTGAATGTGTCGAACAAATTCTGAATTGCCTCACTGTGAACTTTATTTTCTTGATGTCGTTTGCTTCCAAGCATGTCTTCCTCATCAGCTGCATGCTAACTGTTGTTACTTTAACTTCTTTATTATTAACAGTGGCGCTCTTGGTCGAGAGTTCAGTTGTCCCTACTCCTCACTTTTGAAAGACTTAGATGCCCTCATTCGCATGAGGAGTAATCGAACGCAATTGTGAGTTATTTAATGATTATAACTTGGCTTTTCCACTGCTATATTGTGCAGTTAGCTAGCTTGCTATGCCTATCCAACAAAAATGCCATTTAAAGAACAGCTCGCTGTCATTATTGAGATTCTCCTGTGAGGCAGTGATGCCACGGACGAGGCCGCCGCAATCCAGCGGACAAGAAGAGACCCGGAAGCCTGTTAGCTTGCCAGCTAGCTGGTGACGAGTGCCCCTCTGACAAGTGGGCGGGACTTATTTGAGACATGGAGGCTTTAAGCGGCTCAAACATGTTGGGATGAAGAGGCGTATGACAGTTGTGGCTTGGAGTGGCATACATTTTTGGGTGTGGTTCAGTAGACACACCCGCATCTTTTGAGAGTGGGGACAGTGGCTTAATTGTTCATGATTTTGAAGCCGAAAATGCGTACTTTTTTTAAATCATTCAAATTTGGCAGGGTTGTGAACGACACTTTTTAAGATTTTATTTATTTAGTTATTTTTAACTTTAAGGACGGAAGTGAAGAAAGATGCTGGTGGATTGCTTGTGGATTGTTCTTCCTGAGACAAAATCTTGACTGGGGGAGAGGTCGGGACTGC
>NW_017805625.1:3168596-3173980 GCF_001891065.2 Hippocampus comes | reverse complement strand
GAGCCAGTGATCCCACGGACGAGGCCGCCGCAATCCAGCGAACAAGAAGAGACCCGGACGCCTGTTAGCTTGCCAGCTAGCGGGTGACGAGTGCCCCTCTGACAAGTGGGCGGGACTTATTTGAGACATGGAGGCTTTAAGCGGCTCAAACATGTTGGGATGGATGAGGAGGCGTATGACAGTTGTGGCTTGGAGTAGCATACATTTTTGGGTGTGGTTCAGTAGACACACCCGCATCTTTTGAGAGCGGGGACAGTGGCTTAATTGTTCATGATTTTGAAGCCGAAAATGCGTACTTTTTTTTGAATCATTCAAATTTGGCAGGCTTGTGAACGACACTTTTTAAGATTTTATTTATTTATTTATTTTTAACTTTAAGGACGGAAGTGAAGAAAGATGCTGGTGGATTGCTTGTGGATTGTTCTTCCTGAGACAAAATCTTGACTGGGGGAGAGGTCGGGACTGCGGGCAGACCAGTCCAGCAAACTCTCTTTCTGCAACCACACATTTGACCAACGCACACATTGTGGTTTTGTATTGTTGAAATGTTCATGGCCACTTGTACTTGTACTTTTTGGCATTAATGGCGCCATCATCGTCGATCCAAGTTACTGACACCGTCTTACAACATAACAGGGGCTTGGCTTTTGAGTCTGTCGCTGACTCGATGGTTCCGCGGAACCCACAGCGTCCACACCAAATTCAGCTGACCACAACACACATTTGTACCGCGCGATGGTCCAGCCCAGTTGCCCTGAGCGCAGAGGAGTTGACGTTGCTTCTCGACACAGTTCAAATTGGACTTCCTTTTGGAGCGGAGGAGTTTAATTTGGCACTGGCGAAGGTAGCTATGTATTGTTCTTGCTTGACAAAGTGTTGCCAAAGTAATCTCGGGTCCATGCGGTTCTATCAGCGATTGATGAATAACTCTTCTTGATGAAGTGAAGTGGTGTCTTAAGGATAGTACATCATGGGTGTTCTGCTTAAGCTTGACTCCTTTTGTCTTCATGCGCCGGAATTATCCACGTTCAATGAATCGTTTAATGAAATTATGCACCATAGAGCGAGGCATATTCAAAGCCCATCTTACATTTCTTCGGATGAACATTGGAATCATTCTCATTTAATTGAAAGCGTTTCCCAGAAAACTGCTGATCCTCATCCTCTTCCCGTCTGTGCCGCGAAAGGACAAGATATTTCCGGGATGCCTAACACCTGTTTTCAAATGAAATCATGAACACGAGGACAGTTTTTCAACCGGTGAGTCGGGGTTTGTCTTCTGCTGAAGACGAAGAGTGCAGACAAGTCAGATGAGGCGTCAGTGAAGCTCTTCACTGCCTTTGTGCTTGCTTTTAATATGAACTCATCTTGAAGAGAGGCTCCCTGTGCATTTGCGCAGATAAGCCTCAGGCTGGACAAAACATTGAAATCACCTCTGTAATAATAGTGAAGAAGTTGTTATCTTGTATTTCTATGATATGAAGTCAGTATCACCTAACAGTAACTCCTTTGTCTTTTCACAGGTCAACCGGCAGCCAGATCCGCACCCATCCACCCCACCCAGCCTTGTCGGACGCAACCCAGCAGCCAACTACGCAACGGAACCAAACATCATGCACACACACACTCCCCTCACTGTCCACATCCCACGCCTCACACACACTCGCTCCAGTCTGGCGGCGACAGGAATGGGGGCCCTCATCCAAAACTGGGCTCCCTCCCAAGAGGAGGCTCATCCACCTCCTCCTCCTCCTCGGCAGGGCCCAGGAACAGCAAGAAGTTGCAGTCTAACCCCTCGATCACCTCCCAGAGCAGCAAGAGGAGCAAAGGAAGCTCCAAAAGTAGCTCCAAGAGCAACAGCTCTCAGATTCCCACGGAGGCACAGGATGGTAAGATGCACACAGCGTTAATAATCTTAATAATATTACAGCAACACGAGTTACGCCACCCTTTGGCTATAACAACTTTTAATAGTTAAGACCCGACGCGGTGCATATTCAACATTTACGTAATGATAAACCGCAGGACTATGGCATTTATTATGATCGTAAAGAGGACTAACTTTACATTTTCTTGGCAGCGCAGTGGGGGTAGTGGTTAGCACTGTGGCTTTAAGACTATGCGAGCTCTCCCTGTGCTTGTATAAGTTCTATATGACTCAATACCACAGTCAAAGAGGGATGTTGGGTACGTTGACAACAGTTGTGAATGATAAAGAACAAATTATTTTGGCTCGTCCAGCTTAGCACCACAAATTTGTCATATTTGACTTAACCAACGTCGAAAATGTGGTCAGAAATACATTGATTTGCAGCACAGTGGCCCAAGAACAGACTGAAAGAGAACCTTGACTTGGATGTGGACTACAAGAATTTCAGTGCACGGCGATGACGTCTGCCTTGGTTCAATGCAACTGTGAATAAATTGTTCTGAGCTTTTTACACTGTCCAGCTCTTCGCCAGGCTAGCAATTTGACACCAGTAAGATTTTTTTAACCCACCTTTGGGAGGTGTTTGACATTATATAGGTCAAATGGAAAAATCCCAATGTTATTGTTTGCCATGGTACAGAGGCTAGAGGTAAAACCGGATCTGGTTTGCCTTTTATTGAAGGGAGTGAAGGTGGGGAAAGAGAGATAGCAGCATCAGCTACATAAATAGTATGACATCATAGCAGTGAGGCGTAATGCATCCAGTATGTCATTCGCCAATTGACTCAACAAGGAATATAAACACAGCACAGCACACTGCTGCTTAGTGACATTATCCATAAACAAGCAGACACCTCTCGGTGTTGCAATCAACAATTTTAGAAAATTGGGCACCCGCTGAGACCACCTTTTAGGTCTGGTGCAGTTGAAAGATTCCAGGTCTAACAGTTTGTAGAATTTGAGGTCCATGGACACATTTAAGTCACCATAGCATTTGTAACAGGCTCGTTCTGTTTTTAAAAAAAGGGGCATGCATGCTTACATTGTCTGTTGCCTTACTGGCCAAGAGCAGCGACAATGCACGGATTGCTGTGATTTTGCATCGTCATATTGCACACAAAGATGTGTCCATGCCAGGCTGGCATTGTGCAATATTTTAAGCGAACGGAGAGGAGCAGCTTGATTTGAAATCAACCGCGTCCACGCTCACAGAGGTGCAGACCTCCCTCTTTTAAATACGCCGGCTCACGTTTGCTCGAAAAATGACCAAATGCCCAGCGTGCCGGATTTACACCCGTCACAAAAATAGAGCCCCGTATGTTTAAGCACCTAAATGTTCAACCAAACCGTGTCATTTTACCTGACGAAAATCCGTTAGCTTAATGCTAATATAGCGTAATAAAACCTATCATGCAACCTAACCGAAATTAGCAGAATGTTACGGTAATTTGAAACCTTCTAACAAGGACGACTGCAACACACTTGGAGCAGAAACACATACAAATGGAGCAAACAATCCTTCCACTCATATATTCTCATTTGGGCTCCTGCTCTGCCTCTTCTTTTTGTTCTTAATTACGCTCCATCTCTTCCAACAGACCACAGTGCTGCGCCACAGGCTGTGGCAAAACATGCTCTCGGTGTTGCAATCAACAATTTTAGAAAATTGGGCACCCGCTGAGACCACCTTTTAGGTCTGGTGCAGTTGAAAGATTCCAGGTCTAACAGTTTGTAGAATTTGAGGTCCATGGACACATTTAAGTCACCATAGCATTTGTAACAGGCTCGTTCTGTTTTTAAAAAAAGGGGCATGCATGCTTACATTGTCTGTTGCCTTACTGGCCAAGAGCAGCGACAATGCACGGATTGCTGTGATTTTGCATCGTCATATTGCACACAAAGATGTGTCCATGCCAGGCTGGCATTGTGCAATATTTTAAGCGAACGGAGAGGAGCAGCTTGATTTGAAATCAACCGCGTCCACGCTCACAGAGGTGCAGACCTCCCTCTTTTAAATACGCCGGCTCACGTTTGCTCGAAAAATGACCAAATGCCCAGCGTGCCGGATTTACACCCGTCACAAAAATAGAGCCCCGTATGTTTAAGCACCTAAATGTTCAACCAAACCGTGTCATTTTACCTGACGAAAATCCGTTAGCTTAATGCTAATATAGCGTAATAAAACCTATCATGCAACCTAACCGAAATTAGCAGAATGTTACGGTAATTTGAAACCTTCTAACAAGGACGACTGCAACACACTTGGAGCAGAAACACATACAAATGGAGCAAACAACACTTCCACTCATATATTCTCATTTGGGCTCCTGCTCTGCCTCTTCTTTTTGTTCTTAATTACGCTCCATCTCTTCCAACAGACCACAGTGCTGCGCCACAGGCTGTGGCAAAACATGCTACGACACCGAAGGCATTGTAACTGAATTCGGACTCGCAGGACTACAATATACATCAAATTTACCGCTCAAAAGTCAGCGACATAGCGCGGTCACATTTAAGTCACCATAGCATTTGTAACAGGCTCGTTCTGTTTTTAAAAAAAGGGGCATGCATGCTTACATTGTCTGTTGCCTTACTGGCCAAGAGCAGCGACAATGCACGGATTGCTGTGATTTTGCATCGTCATATTGCACACAAAGATGTGTCCATGCCAGACTGGCATTGTGCCATATTTTAAGCGAACGGAGAGGAGCAGCTTGATTTGAAATCAACCGTGTCCACGCTCACAGAGGTGCAGACCTCCCTCTTTTAAATACGCCGGCTCACGTTTGCTCGAGAAATGACCAAATGCCCAGCGTGCCGGATTTACGCCCATCACAAAAATAGAGCCCATGTCATTTTATCTTACGAAAATCCGTTAGCTTAATGCTAATATAGCGTCATAAAACCTATCATGCAACCTAACCGAAATTAGCAGAATGTTACGGTAATTTGAAACCTTCTAACAAGGACGACTGCAACACACTTGGAGCAGAAACACATACAAATGGAGCAAACAATCCTTCCACTCATATATTCTCATTTGGGCTCCTGCTCTGCCTCTTCTTTTTGTTCTTAATTACGCTCCATCTCTTGCAACAGACCTCAGTGTTGCGCCACAGGCTGTGGCAAAACATACTACGACACCGAAGGCATTGTAACTGAATTCGGACTCGCAGGACTATACATCAAATTAACCGCTCATAAGTCAGCGACATAGCGCGGCGTCGTGAATGATGAATTGCGATATAGAGGAAAATACTGTCGTCAATTCGTGTCTTGACGGATGCACAAAATTCGTATTTTGCACGAAGTTCGAGTGAACTTTGTTTGTCTCCAGACTGCTGCGTTCACTGCATCCTGGCCTGCCTCTTTTGTGAATTCCTAACGCTGTGCAACATCGTGCTGGACTGCGCCACCTGCGGCTCGTGCGCCGGCGCCGGCTCGTGTTTCTGCT
>NW_017805625.1:3144843-3168355 GCF_001891065.2 Hippocampus comes | reverse complement strand
GACCGCCCGCCCCTTCTGCTCTGTCCCGGCTTCTGGACGTGCGCTGCAGAGTTTCGGCCGCGGTCCACTAGCGTGCGCAGACTGGATCGTTCCGACGGGAGCCCCTTTGCGTCGTGTAAGTGACTGGAAGTTCTCCGAGCGTGAAAAATGACCTCCAAAGGCAAATGAGAAAATGGATCCATTTAACCGGATTTTAGCGTTTCTGTTGATAAGAGCGGCAAACGTAATGGAAAAATTGAAGCTCGGCTCTCTGTAGAACTGTCGGCGTCTGTCCTTGGCAAGGTTAACGTCTTCCAGTTTGATTGCGCGCCGTGGCCTTTGTGACACGCGCGGCCCGAGAGGCTGATGTCGGATCCATTGATGTCTTTGTCCGCGGAGAAATGTACAAAAACAGAGAATAATGGTGGCTTGTGGCAATATTCTAGACACATTTCCTTTGTTCGCAAAGTGTCTCATTTAACAGGCGTAATCAGCGAAGAATCATGAGAGAGTCATTCATCAGCTTGCAGATGGAGCGCATCAAATCAGGACCGTTAGTGACGGACATCAGCGGGCGACGCTTGATGGCATTTTTAATGGTCACATTCTCTGCTTCACACGTGAAAGCGAGAGCCCGCAATCAAACGTCTCTCCCTGTTCCAGAGTTCACATCCTGTTTACTTTTACATTGATTTGAGGAGCTTTGGCGCTGTCCGCTGAAGTCTTCCTCGTCCAAACGATCCAAAGCGCTTCAAAGGACCGCAATGGAAGGCAAGCGTCTCTCTTTGTCGTGCTCGTCATGTGAACAAACGGCCATCTCAGCTTAGCTCACGGCCTCCATTCCCAAGAAGATTCCAAATCTCTATTAATCCCCCTTTTTTTTTTTTTTTGCAGAGGTGGGGGGTAGATTTTAGTTAAGATATTTGCATTTCTCCTCTAATGTGAAAATCACATTTCTTCTCTTATCAGGTTTGGCCAAGCTAGCTGTAGAGCAGGTACTGCTGAACATCTAATTGAATTCCGCCAGTGCAAATCTCATATGGCATTATGCTAAGTTGGACACACACGCCTGTGGTATGAATGGTACACTTTTGATAACAGGCCCCAACTCTCATACCGCCCACAAAACACTCTCTCCGAGCCAACGCGATGTGCTTTATAAATGACACGATACATATCTCCCCTCAAACAGTCCCGTATTTTGTGCAATTTTCTTTCTTAAAAATATCCAAGATTATTTTCACTCGGAATGCAGTTTCTTGATTTATAAACGTGTGTACATAGACGTGTTTGTTTTACATGATTATGGAGAAGCGAAATTCAACTTGAGGGGCCGACTTTGTCACAAACACACCCCGGGGAGGAAAATCAAGCTAATCGCAGCAACGCATAAATGCAAGTTTCTGGAAATGAACAAGTGCAACTGGAGAAGATTTGATGACAAAAGTGTTTCAAATTTTCCGACGTGTTGAAAATCCTGGAAAGCCCTGGAAAACAAAGCGATATTTTGCAGACATTTATGAAGGGATGACTGGATCCTAGAAGATTACAGACACGTGGAGTTGTGTCATGTTTGGGGTAAGATGCAAACTAGTAAAAAGCACTTTAACTGGGAAGACTTTCTCTGTCGCCAGATCAACCATCTCACAAGCATAACCATTAAAATTTTATGGGCAAAGCAAAAACCAAAGGAAAATTAATATCAGTCGAGCTACTGCACCCAAACGGTCTCAGTGTTTCCACTGATGACAAGAGCGCAACATTTCATGTTTGTTAGCTTTCTTTAACACTGGTAATGTCTACTCGGCTCGGGCCAGCTATGACGTCGACACGTTTGATTTCACGTCACACGAACATAAGCGAGCTTTAAATCAACACGCACACAAACTTGTCCGTGTTATCAAATACGGTTTTTGTTTCCTGGTAATAAAGGTTTTCTTTGAGCATGAGTCTTGGATGCAACGTCTGTAACATATGAGCAGTATTAGATGATGCCAAATAGGTGATCGTAACTTGGGGTCGCCATGGCGACGCCATAGCCAGATTTCGCTTTCTCATGACACGCCACTGGGAAATCCAACATGTGATAATCCGGATGCGGGGTGAAGATTGGTTGGTTGGTCTGGATATAGAGAACTCGGTCTGGAAGTTGATAACAACCCCCAAAAAAAAGAAAGTCATATGGATAAACATGTTAAGGCTTTTTAATGCTGGAAAAATATTTTATTGTACCATAACATTTATTCTTTGGTATTCGGATGACGTTCCATAATTTTTTATTTTTTTTTGCTTTCACTCCAAACATTGTGTAACTTTGTGGATTTTTAATCATGTGAGTTTTTTCTCAAGTGACTTATGTATTAACTCCACCCCTTTCCCAGTAGTTTAAAGTCTCTCACAGTCCAGATGAAATGTTACTTGACTGTTGTCCACAATCATGTCAATTTGTTTACAACATAATACCTTTTATGTTCATTTCAATTGCTGACTTGGAAGTCACATTCAACTTTTTTTTTTGTTTCGTACTGAATAAACGATGTGAAGTCCAGAAAATGTGGGTCTTTGTTTTTTTTTGGTTTACTTCCACGACACCAAAATAATTGACACTGGAAGAGATGAATTTTAGTGATTCAAAATGCAAACAAAGCAAATGGTGGATCACAAAAATCGACTGGATTATCATCGAGCTTCGAGGTTCTCCTGTATTTGAAATTCCTTTTCAAGATTCTCATAAAGTCAGTCTTGATTAAAGGCCGAAAGTGTGACTAAGACGTTTGCATTCGTCGCTGTAAGATAACAATCGAAAGCAGTCGGTCTCACATCTCACATTCAAAGAGCAATGTGACTCGAAGCTCATCCTTTCCATTGCTTTTTAAAATTTTTTTGGAAAGAATTTCTCCAATCATATGTTTTCAAAAACATCATTTAGCATCTGGAGGTTTTCCCGTAACCCCGGCAGATTAGTTTTCTCTGCAGCTGACAGAAAGAGGAGAAAAATGTCAGAAATACGAGAAACGGCGTAACAACTGGCTTCATGCGGAACCGAATCCTTTAATGTGTTGTTTTTTAACGGCTTGCCAAAGTAGTTGAGGAAGAATGTGTGCTCGCTCTAAGATATTAATGTGTGTGGGGAAGTTCAGGGGACATTGTTTTTTTAACACATTTATTTATTTTATTTTTTTTACCGAATCCTTCCTTCATTTAACTTTGGTCTGTTGCATCCAGTCAAGAGCCAACAATTGTGTCTGGTGGAAACAATATACCCTATAGTGCATCTGTGTGTTGATGTCTGCGTGTTAGTGCGTGCGTAAATGTGTGTGTGTGTGTGTGTGTGTGTGTGTGTGTGTGTGTGTGTGTGTGTGTGTGTGTGTTGTGTGTGTGTGTGTGTGTGTGTGTGTGTGTGTGTGTGTGTGTGTGTGTGTGTGTGTGTGTGTGTGTGTGTGTAGATAAAAGTGTATACAGATATGGTGTGTGGCAACGACTCCGATGAGAAATTAAGTTAATTCAAGCCCCACGATTGTAATAGAGATGCAGAGGACATCTTTGGACATCTGCAAATGTTTTGCAGGAAGCCATGCTGCAGTCAGCCCTCATTTCCTTTTCCATGTACACTCACATGCACGCACGCACACGCACACACAAATTCCACAAATAAAAAAATGATACACATCCCCTTTGCAGAAATTTCACATGCCCAAAGCGGGCACAGGGGACAAGTGGCTATTGAATATTAACCATGAAATTACAAAAGCTGCATTCTAATGAAGGTGATGAGGTCAGACGCTGGGATGGAAATCATAAATTAATACTCATCTCATGACAAGTCACTCGCCCTTGGCTCACGCCAAAACACACCTCTCCCCCTCCCCTTACTCCGTCGCTGGAGTCGAAAAAGACACAGAGTAGAAGAAATAATCGATTCATTATTAATATCAGGTCACGGCGGCCATTGAATGTGCCTGATAGTGGTCACATGTGACACTTGTACGTGAAGAAAACAATGTAACCTCGGTGTGTCGCGACAGCTTTGTTGGTGGCGTTTTTTAAGGGCCTCGACGACACTGTCAACGATTTGTCAACCTGCCTAATTCATTCTTCCTGTCTATCTTTGCCTCGCTGACATTTCCTGAAGATGACTGGAAGTGACTTTTAAGGCATATGAGTACATACATGCGTGCGCTGTGTGGTAACGCATGTGGTGACTGTGTTGGAGGCGGATGGAAACCATGTGTTTGACTATTGATACAACATATACCATGGTGTCTTGAGATATGAATGAATCAAAATACAGTGGTACCTCTACTGACAAACGTCTCTTCATTCTAAATGTTCAAGTTACGGTCAACAGGAAAATATTGCCTTTTGTTATGAAAGAAATTTCAAGATACGAAAGGTAAAAATACAGTCTGGGCTGCTCGTCGCAGCTCCGAGTTTCCTGAACGCAACATACTTATAGCTGCTCTGCCACTGGCTATTACCGAGCATAATCCTGGCATCCCATTGGCTAAGAGGGACCTCTCCTGTATGTGTCTATTCTGCGTCCTCATCCTTCCCCCCTCGGGCCGTGAGGCGTTCCGACAGTTTTACGTAAATGTGAATCACATAGAAAAATTGTTCACCAGTCGGGCGATCGCTCACTATCCTGATTTTTGCCTTGGACATTTTCGAAGGATTGTTAAAAGCCTACAAAAGCAAACGTCCTTGGATCAGTTCTTTACAAAACGCCAGGCAAAAACCACTTCTGAGAGAGAATGTGAACTAAAGAGGGCAAAAAAAAAATTAAACGCAGTTAAAAATTAAATGACGATCATTTTTATTCTTTATTTTTTACATGATGCACAACTCTCATTGATTGTGCATTCATCTAATTGTATTTGTTCACATCTTTCGGCATGATGTTAAACGAAGTTCTTTTTAATGAAATAGCGGTGCCCCTTAAAATAAAAAAAAAAAATAGTCTTATTTTTACAATTGGTTAAGCATGTAAACATTTTATGGTAATTAAAACATGGCTTCTGCCATGAACATTTCCATGACTTCCTGTGGAGAAATGTGATTCTATATTCCAACACCCCCATTTGGTGTTTGACCTTAAAGGCGCCGCCATCAATGCAATAGCGGCGATTCGGGGGGGTCACACCAATGTGGTGTCAGTAATTACGTTCATTTGACCCAAAAATGTTTGCAAATGTTGAATTGCATGCTCCGCTGTGCAGTCAGGGGAAGGCGTGCCAGACTATGAGTCAGTCCTTACAAAGAAACACTTCTTCCTCCTGCATGGCTTCATGTCAGCCAGAGGAAACAGGAGATTGTGGTTGCAAACTACAGTTTATCATGACTTTTGTATTACACATCAAATTTGTATGCGAAACAAAGCCCCGTATTCACATCATTTGGGTTTGGGTTAATTCTCATGAAGTCCAATTAAATCGACTTTTTTTTCTCAAGATTGAACGCAGTGTTCACTCAATACTGTCAACTTTTCTTACACATTCTGCCTTCCCGATGATGCCCGACAGGCTTTTTTACAAGCTGAAGCGGAACTAAATCGCGGCGAGTAGACAAGCTTGGATCCATGACAAAAATGTGTGTCGACTGGATCGAGTTACTGCCGCTGCAGAGCTACTGAGGCAACCGCAAGCCGGTGGCTTTTCATGAAAAGCGCACGCATACACACAAGCGGACAGACACACAAGCAGCGGGCCGAGAGTGGGCGGAGCAAGCCGGATGACCATTTGTGTGTGTGTGTAAAGTCTTCGGTATCAAATACCATCAGATGTGGGTTTGACGTAAGAAGAATGAAAAAGGTTCCTACAGCTGCTCACAAGTTCTGCTGGCTCTGGAGGACAGATCTGGTGTATTTTATCTTCAGAGCAGCTCCTCCCTCTCAATACGTGATGTTCTCCTTGCAAATATCCAGTCCCCGCAAGGTTGAACAACAACCATATGTCTTCCTTACAAGACAGTGACACATTGATTCGCCGAGTGAGCTCGATGCCGATTCTCTGACAGCATCTGTTAGATGATGAATCACTGATGAAAGATCTCGCTCGGAGGCGGACGAAAGTCATTTTAATATCCATGCATAATCCGCAGCGGGGAAATCTGACATGCTGATCTAGGGTCGGTTTGGTCATTTCCCGGCAGGTGTTTCTTTATCGTTATCTCGCATTGTAGAAAATAAAAAGTACATCTGTGGCCGTAGTGGATAGGAGTTATCTGTTTTGTATCTGTAAGGTGAAAAGAGGCTTCAGAGTCACGATTCGCGGCTGATAAACGTCACCGGAGTGGATGACATGGGTTCCAAAAATACAGAGAAATAAATCGTTCCCACTCCACTGGCCCTTTGTGACAAACTGAAGCGGAACTTCACCCATTTCCAAGCCAAGTCGAAGGATCATTAGAATGCTTTATCCATCCGAGACGCTTTACGAATGCCAAAAAAATAAAGGCCAGAAATTTGAAAGACGTTGAGCGCTAACTCTTCCGCGACCACGACGCTGTAATGACAAACACACACGCGCCTCTTTCAGACTCGGTCGGTGCACGCGGAGCAGACACTGCCACTTAAGAGCTGACTTTCATCTGCGTGGGTGGGAGATGCCAAACGCACCGAGCCGGCGAAGCACTGCCCCAAAATCTGCACTCTGCATGTGCACCATTGCACTCATTTGGCTCAGCTTGCGCTTTGAATATTTTTGAACAGATGACTCACACGCGGACTTGCAAGTTGCAAATCCACGACTTCTACTCTTGTCATCGTTTTTTATTCGAATGATAGGCAATGCCAAACTTGATTTCACGCGCATCAGAAAAGCTTGTTGCTAACTGAAAGATTTTCAGATTAACTGTTACAAACACGCAAAAGCAAATAAGACACATTTTTAGTGACTTAAAAGTACTATTACTGTATCGCTATACTGTTTATAAGCGGTGCCTTGAGATATTCCAGCCTAACCACTCCGCCCCTAATATAAGACAAATTCTAAGCAGCTCCTCTGTCTCAGCTCTTCAGTGCAGCACGAATTTTAGTTGTTCTTCTAAAGAGGATAAAGAGTACCGTGAGTCCTGTTATATTGTCTGTCGACATGTGTTGCTTCAACACTTTGTGTTCAGGCATCCGTTGCTTCAATGATTCTAACAAAGTTGCTGTTTGTGAGCCAGTCAATGGAGACTCTCATTATGTGCCAGCATTAATTTAGCAGCCAGACAAACTTAATGTGGTTGTTTTGATTAAAGGTGCAGAATCGGACAAACGAATGAAGCAGGTTATGGTTGAAAGTGAAGCACTAAAAATGTCAAGAATTAATCACCACAGAGGTGAGAAACTGTTGGAATGGCATGACCTCCCGCAGCTTTATGCATCCGGCGTTCATCCAAACTCTGCTGGAGGCTTGTGACCGCAGTGACGTGGTTCTGACGAGCACAGGGGGGTTCAAAGTGCCTCACTCCAGATTAAATTATTGATACCAACATCCCTGAATAAGGGATAGCAAGTCACGGCAGCCGCTGAGTTCTCGACTGGTTTTACCCTGGGACTTGCGTTTTTTCTATGGTCGTTACATTACGAGCCCCTTTTAGCCGAAGTCAAACCAAGCACATCCTTTTGTAAATGCATCCTCTCTTTGGCCTTTTGTAGCATGCACTTTCAACAATCAATTGTGCTTTATCCCCCCCAATACGAGTGCATTCCACCATTCTCTTAACTTTTGTATAGGATCCTTGGAAAACCCCAAATTAAATCTGAACTTTTATATAAACAGAATGTGTTGACTTTGACGAGAAACATGAGATTACAGAATGACAGAACGGCAATCATCGGGGGAATCAAAGGGCACTTTAGCTCGAGATTTTGAGAGAGATGTTGACTTGTGGCTCGATGCGTGTGTGTGTGTGTGTGTGTGTGTGTATGAAGGTGTGTGTGTGCGTGTGTAGGTGTGTGTTTGTTGGAGGGGGTGGGGATGGGGGAGGGGGTCCAACAGGCTGTTGGCAGGCCACACAAAAACAGAGCTCCTGTTTTTGAGTCAAGCTGACTCATGCCACCTTGAGCAAACAGAGCACAGACCAGAGCCTTGTCCACACACACACACACACACACACACACACACACACACACACGTACGTGCACACACACTCTCTCTCACACACACACACACACACACACACACACACACACACACACACACACACACACGTTTCATTTGCACGCCAACAGTTGAACGTTCCAGCATAACCTAAAACTGCGTGTGCTAGAAAAAAATATGTCTAAAAATGCCTATTTTCGTGAAAGTGCCAAACAAAGCCCCATTGTTTGTCCGCTGCCAGTAAACGTGGCGCAAGGCAGTGACATATTCGGAGCGTTTGAGAAGGGGAATAAAAAAAGATTTTTAGAAAGAGTGGTGGCACAGTATTTACAGTAAGGTGAAGCTTTAAAAACAGACAAAGAACCTGGGATTGGGCTGTCGGTGGCCCATTGGGAAGGCACAGGAAGGGGCTCCCTGTCCACATAAATACTTACTTCCTGTCCCATGCCTGACCGAGCGCATGTGACCATTGTGTGTGTCATCAGTGTGTGCGCGAGCGCACGCCTCGGAGGAAACACACAGCAGCGCGGTGGTCACACTTCAAATGCACATTGTCTAAGTGACCTAAATGCATGACCTGCAACTCAGCGAGGGAGCGGGAGGCCAGCATGAGTCACGCTAAAAGCCCCCGACACTATTTGGGTCCGAACGCTCTCTTATTACCATGACAACCTCAAAAGCCATTTCCTGTCGGTGCCTTTCACCCGTGTGTGGTTGCCCAGCTGCTTTAGCGTGCGGACCTCAGAGGAAAACACGGTCAAACTGCAACACGTCAGAAACGCCACATGAGAAGTCCGTCGTATGAGGGCAAATAAACCTGAAATTAAAGTGAACGTTCACGTTGATGTACAGTACGTCATCAATGTTTTTTTTTTTACCTCAATTAAAAAAAATCTCATCCTGAAAACGTCAGCTACAATTAAAGTCCTACTCAACGTCGTTTTGATTTAAATTAACCATACAATTTGTCTTTTTTGTTGTTCCAAACTTTTCCCAACTCAACTTGCTATGGAATGTTTCAGCAAGATTTACCGTAAAAGTTTAGTACAGTCAAAATAAACTGGAGTGCAATTTCTCTGCGGTGCGCACGATCACGCTATCACATCACCATTCGTTTGCAAGTGGCCCGAGACCACTGGAAGTGTTGGGTCTCGCTTCATTTGGGTCAACTCAGCTGTAATATGAATGCTGCACGGACTAAAGGTTCAAATCCAATGGAAAGCACGGGGAAAGAATTAATCAGGGGTGGCCAATTAATTTTACACATGGAAAGCTGAAATGTTTGCCAAGGGCCAAGCCGACAGACTGTACTAACCTCAATTTATATTATTTATAATATGATTGTCTTGTTTCCATAAATTGCAACATCTTTAGATATGGTATGTATTTTTATATAATGGATAAGTACAAATTTTAGACAATTTAGAATTTTTTTTTTTGGACGGGGGGGGGGGGAATAGTTGCTAGAGGGGCCATAAAAGTCCAAGCGAATCATGAATTATGAATTCATGTTCTTGCTTGTCTTTTTTTTTCTTCCTCACTTGAATACAAAAATCAGTGTGATGGTTGAGGGTGCACAAATCTCAATATGCAGAAGCTTGACAATAACACGTTTGCTTGAGTTAGGCGCAACATTGTCTCCTCTTAGGCCACCAACCCCCCTTTTTTAAAGCCTGTTCACTGAGCAAATATTGCAACAGTGATGCTTTTATCCTCACAAGGCGACCTATCCCAGCTGTCTTAGGGCAATAAGCGGGGTACACCCTGAACTGGTTGCCAGCCAATCACACGGCACACACAGATGAACAACCATCCACGCTCACACTCACACCTAGGAACGATTTAGAGTGTTCCATTAAATTCATCTGACGTTTCTTCCCCCCCCCGTCTGGAACATGTGTGAAATGTATCTCGGTAAGTTTTCAACCTGATGATTGAATGGCCTCGCTCCATTACGAGACTGATGGTGGTTCGTCTACAGGCCACAGCTGTCTTTGTGTCCTATCTGTGTCAGGGCAGGTGGGAATGAGGCGGTTTCTCCATGCTAGCATGCCCCGTGTCTCCTCGGACCATTCCGTCAGATGGAGGAGGGGTGTCAGCAGAGATTGCTGAGGCCGAAGTCCCAGAAGACAAGTGGATGATGTCCTTTCACACCGCCACAGTCCGCGGTTAATGGCTGCCGAGCGGCCGCCGCATCGTATGTGGTGGAGCAGAATAATTGGCGTAACACGGACGGCCTTGTCTCGTCATCTCCTTTTGATTCTTGGCCAGCGCGCTCAAGTCACTGTAGCGTGGAGCTCATTTCACACTGTGGTTCTTTCGCCGCTACCCAGACTTGCTAGCTGCCAGATTGAGTTGAAAAGAACAGGATCCAATATTTTTTCCAGATGTGATGAGAAGTTGGATATCTTTGTCTATGCTGTTGGCAATGGCATCCATTCAGCTTCTGCTCAAACTTCAAACAATAGCAGCCATGGCGCCATAATTAGCATGACCACAAGGACGTCTGATTTTAGCTCAAGAAAAAAAATAAATCACCCAGCTGGGATTTTATAATTACCGGTAGCCAGGATTTCATTAACCATGTACAGTGAAACCTCGGTTTGCGAACTTGATTCGAGACACTGTTTGCAAACTGAAGCAATGGCTTTCATTAGAAGCCCCCGAACAAAGTTATGGTGATGTTGTTTTTAAATGTAGAAATAAATAAGTGGCAACGTTAGTATGAAGTCAAAACATAGGTAGCAAATCCCCTGAGCAATATTTCAGCCTTTTTGCAATGTAGAGGCTATCAAGCTAGCTCTCTGGCTAAATTGCTAGCTCTCTGGCTAAAAACGCTAATAACAGGAGCAGCATTTTTTTTTCATTCATCCACACTAACAATATTTTTCTCTCTTTTTCATATTTTTATAATCATCACCAAAATAAAGGTTTTGTCAAAACAGTCACTCCTTTTGCCACACGGCCTGCCTTTAGTGTCTTCATTTTTGACAATCGTCTCGGTACGGATTGGTAGATTTCATCAAACAAAATTTTGAAAACAGATTCTCAACACATTAAAACACAGCAAAAATCAATTCTGATGAGGCGTCCTCGTAACACAATCACCCGCAGTATTCAGTTTCGTTGGACCATTACTGAGGGCTAATTTCGAGCAAAAAACACAGTAAGTCTTTTTAAGAACTTGTCAATATTCAAAGAAATGCTTCATAAATGATGACAATAACATCAGTCTAGTTCAGTGAAAAGTTGGCCTATTTTTGAAGAATATACTGAATTCATTCCTGGCAGGCAGTCTACCTCAATGTTGACCTGTCCTTTTTTTCGCCCCCGCCCCACAAACGTGAATATTTTGTGAAATTTCCGCACAGGTTATATAGTGGCAAAGCGCTGCAGATGATAACGACTCTTCACCTGTCATTGTTCTTAAGCGTGCGCAGAGGTGCGATGTCAGCGCCTTCATGCGTGAGGACATTATGCAGGCCTGTGTGGGCGCATAGCTCAATTACACAGCTCCACTACTCATGTACTACTAACCGCAGATTGACTGGTGGGATGGATATATTTAAAAGTGTTCAGACGCACGGGTGCACTTTGCCTTTGCGCATCAAGACTTCGGTTCAACCTGTCTGCCTCTTTGTCGTGCCGCGCGAGTATTTCTCTGCGTATGTTCCCTCTGTTTGGCCGTGCAGTGGCCAGTGTTGACCCGTTCGGGAGACGAGAGGAAGCGGCGAGAGAGAGAGAGGGAGAACGGGTAAAGCCAATTAAAAGAAAGATCACTTACGTGTCTGCTGGAGTGTCTCTGAGAGACTCTCACGGTTAACCTTTCCAGCTGCTGGAGTGAACAAACGAGTGAGAGGATGGAGAGGAAAGGCGGCTGGGGAGATCAGGCGTTTCGACTCTAATGGTCCCTCAGTGTTGGAGTGAGGCGGCTTAATTTGCCTCCTTTCTTGTGGTGCTTCCAAGCTTTTGCTTCTGTCAGACCGGCATTCTGCAAGAAACTTACGCATGAATAATAGAGCCCTCATCTCAGATAGTGTGTGTGTGTGTGTGTGTATGTATGTTGCCTCAATGGGCGAAACACATATTCGACTGCTTTCTTTTGCACTTGGCTAATTTCATTTTAAACTTTACCTGTTGGAGGACACGGCGCTGACATTTCGGGGAAATGACGTCAAATCACACATGAGTATGTGTGAGTCGAGGTGCTTGTGAATCGGTGTGTGTGTGTGTGTGTGTGTGTGTGTGTGTGTGTGTGTGTGTGTGTGTGTGTGTGTGTGTGTGTGTGTGTGAATGTTACGTGCCATGCATCAGAGCAGGCTAAGGCAACACAAATTGGGCTAAATTAATGGCTATGTGCGAATGTGTGTGCATGTGATTGCGGGGGCAGGGTTGGCGACTGACAGTGTGTGGCGGCATAAATTGGGGTTAGATTAATGCAATGCAGATCTGCCTCTGTGCTCTGACCCTCATCAGGGCAGAGATGAGCTTTGTGTCTCAATTAACCTTGGCAGAACACGCATGCATACAAATACACACACATTCACGCGTGCGCGCGCGCGCGCGCCTCAAGATGCTGCATTAAACACAGTACAGTACAAGTGAGAAGGTGCAATCAAGATTCGGACGGGCATAGGGGGAAAACTTTCCATGAGGCAAAAACTGGGTTTTCTCCAGGGACTCATATTTCAAAAACATGCACGTTAGGTCCACCGTTGATGATAAAGTGTCCTTAGGTGTGAATTGGAGTTTTTAGGTGCCCTGGGATTGGCTGCAGGCTCAGAGTCTCGAGTGAACTTGACCACTTCTGGGCCCCAAGTCAACTGAGATATGCTGCAACTCACCAGGGAGTCTTTCGAAATATACGTGCGATGTATTCACCTGTTCTCTGAAGCTGAGCCATGATTGGTCGTTCAACTGTGATGTCATTTTCAGTCGACAGCAACTGGCAAATTGGCCGCCTCCCTGAGGTGGAGTTTACTGTTTGACTCATATTCCATAAACAAAATTCCGTATTTAGACCGTTGGGGCTGCACAGAACAGATTGTAAAGAAAATTTTTGGGTCGACTTCCCCACTGTACATGAATTCAAAATTCAAAACTATAGTGGTCTTAGTCTTTGTATATTTTCAGCACTTATTTTCAAATATGTATCGCGTCTTCAGAGACAAATCAACAATTTCACTCGACAGCGTATTTATCAGCTCAGCTTTGCATTGCGTCCCCGAGGGAGACAAGTGACACCAATGGCCACGGATGTTTGAACGTGTGTTCGGATTCATCTCCGCGGCGGCGTGCGGCCTGCCTGCCGACTGGCCCAGCTGTTTGGCTAATTAACACAGCAAGTCTCATCAAGGTGATTAAATAATCAAGTAATTAATTCATTATATGAGGGGGAGGCCTTGTACTGCCTCTTATGATCTGTAGTACATAGCTTGTCGGTGTGGTGTGTGTGTGTGTGTGTGTGTGTGTGTGTGTGTGTGTGTGTGTGTGTGTGTGTGTGTGTGTGTGACGGGGGGTGGGGCAGTGAGGAGAGGGCAGCAGAACAGACTGCTGACACAAGGGAGACTTTGAATAAGACAGGACACTCGTGCGCATTTTATTCATCATTCCCTATTGTCTCAGAGCGTAAATGGCTTCATCGACCGGATTAAACAAGGGAGCTCTCGCACCATAAAATGATCATCACTCCAAAGCCCCAAAGGTGGGCCTCTGTATTTATGTGTTTCATTATCTGAGAGGACAGATGGAATTAAAAGTGCGGCGGAAGGAAAACTTGTGGGAGTGGGTTTGAAGCCGAGAGAACGTCCAAAGAGACGAGGCACATCACTCAACACCGCTGAGGTTAAAGCAGGGTTAGGTTTAGTTTAGTTTTGGCCCCTTTACTGAGCCAAAGCACATGTTTTACACTATAAATTACAGGCTTACGGTTGGGTCAGGTTGGCATTTGGCTTATCTGGTCAGGGTGGGTTGAGGTTAGGTTTACATTCGGTCAGGAATATTGTATGAGGT
The DNA here is from genome assembly GCF_001891065.2 of Hippocampus comes. Lineage (NCBI taxonomy): Eukaryota > Metazoa > Chordata > Actinopteri > Syngnathiformes > Syngnathidae > Hippocampus > Hippocampus comes. Next base: position 3,154,280 of record NW_017805625.1, on the reverse strand, counting down.
TCGGTTGGATGAGGGTCAAGTTAAGGTTGATGGTTGGGGTAGGTTAGCGTTAGCTTAATGCAGAGATGGCACTGGTCATTTCCATCGCAGGGGTGCGCTGGGAACAAAATTCGGTTCAGGAATTCTCATTGCTGAAAAAATAATCGTCAATGGGGGACGTGGGTGGGGTGGGGTGGGGGGGTGGCGGCCATCATATGTTGAAAAATAATCGTCGATGAGAGAGATGGTTGCTAGTAGCCATTCTGGCAAATGAACATATTTTTCCCAATATCCTCGATGGCCGTCCTTCCCGTGGGCGTAAATTACCTCGATAATGTGGTTGGGATGTGGCTGTGTTTAAAATGAGCCAATCACATTCCAACTCATGGGCGTCAGCACACACCTGCCGCCATTAAAAGTGCCTCTGATTCACCCCACATCAAGTTCAGATGTTGTAATAGGCTTTTCCTGACAATGTTTTGCTTTTCTGATGATCTTCTGCCAACACTGACTAATTCCCTCCACGTTGACTAAAGTCTCCAGTTCCACTTGAAGAAAAACAGCCATCAAGCTCGATACTGCCACCAACACACTTCCCTGAAAAGGAATCGTGTTCATTTAGTGATGAGCACTGTTGTGGTTAGACCAAACTTAACGTTGGTATCTGGCCAAAAAGTTCAACCTTGATTTCATCGGACACATTGTTCCATGTGCATTTGGGAAATTTGGGAGTGTGTATTGTGCAAAAATGTAGCCAGGCTTGGATGTTCCCTTCTACATAGCCCAGACATATGAAGTTGACAGTGGGGATTGTTAACACATGCGGGCCTACTAAACAGTCAGTACTTGATAAAAATGTTTCAGTAGGCCTCTTGTAAGACTCGCTGCCCAGTTTTCTTGTCTCCTCATCAACATCTAGCTGTGCCATATTTTCTCCCTCCAGGTCTTGGAAATTTTTTGTGGTCTTCCGGACTGATACCTTTGATCGCTCTGAAGCTTTCAGAAGATCATTGCTTGTGCTGCAAGATGTGACAACAAAGCTGTCGTGAAAAGCCGACTAAAACACCTGAAGTCTATTTGCAGTTAATCAAAGGCACTATAAATGGTGCCAGGCGAATGCTTATTTCCATGATTGGTGAAGTCTGAACACAACGACATCCTCAGTTATAAGAGGGTGTGCACACTTGTGTTACCGCATTATCTCTGATGGTTATTTTTACTTTCGTATTATTAAATTATTACAAGTCAATGTTTTGTTTTGTGTTTTTTTTAAGGGTGGAAAAAGTTTGGGAATTATTTTCCTTGGTCTCATTGGTTTGTATCACTAAAAAAAAAAAACTGGTATTTCGACAGGGGTGTGGAGGCTTTTCATCTTCATTATACATTTTTCAGAGACAGACAGCCATACACACACACACACACACACACACACACACACACACACACACACACACACACATGCACGCGCACACACACAGTTACGAAAACACTCACACAGACACACACCCATGTGCGCGCACGCAAGAGCCGAGCCTTCCGCAACCCTCATTTTAAACACTCCTTTAGCCATAATCATTTTCATATAATTCACTTTCATACAATTCCTTCTCCTAATCATTATCAGGCCCACTAACGTCTTAATGACTTCATAAATTTAAGCTATAAAAAGTAATGGAGAAAGACAAATGAGATAATTAGGAATAAATCTTAGTGGAAAGTCATTTATCAAAACATGGAGAGGCCCGGAATATTCCCCACCATTAGGCGCTGCTGTAATTAACACGGGCTCTCGGTTATGAAGGAAACCTGGTAGCAGCGATATTAAGATCCAAAAGCCTCACTGTTATTAAATTGACCGATGAATCTGCGATGTATAATATGATGTGGATTATTAGGATCCTTTTTAATTAAAAAGAGCGTTAAGATTATTTTTTTAATTTTTAATGCTTTAATGGTGGCTTGAACTCATCTCTCTGTGGTTATGGGCCAATGAGACAGAGAGAGTTGAAGAAATAAGGAAAGTGGGGGGGAGACCTGATCCAGTGCTGGGACTAACAGATGTTCATATATGTAAAATTTGTATATTTTGTATGTGTGCATGCGGATGTGTGTGTGTGTGTGTGTGTGTGTGTGTGTGTTAGAGTTCTCTTTTTTGCTGAGGACTATTGTAAGTACATGAGAGGAAATGGTATTCTAATTTAGCCATCAAATGCATACAGCGAGCAGACATGATTAATTCTTATTATCGTTTAAAGTGTAAAATGTGATGTCATGCTTTGCTCTGATGAGTAAAAGTCACATTCAGCATTTAAAATGTTTCATTATTATAAATATACTGTACTTAAAACTACACACACACACACACACACACACACACACACACACACACACACTCCTTTGTCCTCCAAGAACAGTAAGCCTACACACACTCAAAAGGATGTCATCAAAAAGTCTGCGATTTTCCATTTTATTTCTTGACCTTCAATCTGGTTCTGGGTTAGCAACAATGACCGCTTTTAAGACTCATCAGATCTCCACTGATGTTCATTTTCGTCCGTTCAAACTGAGACTTACTCGAGAATGAAAATAAGAAATGTGCCGTACTTCAGAGAATAAAACACGGTCAATGTGTTTGGCCTATTCAAAATAAAGGCAAATTATCAATATATGTATCTGTGATTGTTTTTTGTTAAAGTGGTACAAATGCATAAATGGTGACCTTTGTCATGGATGCACTGACTCATGTTGAAGCCCTGCACCCGCTTCGAAGGAGAAGGAGAAGAAGAAGAAGAAGAAGATTTGGCTTCACCAGAGGTTGTCTAAGATGCTTTTGAGGAGCAACTTATGCAAATTATCTTCATATAAATGACACGCCAACCTCCATTCGCTGACCAATTAATGACCTTTGGGGCCATCATGTGACGCATCAGCCGCACTAATTTATACTTGACAGCTCCCCTGGTGCGTGGCGTATGTATGTGTGCTTATGTGTGTGCGTAAGCTCCTGCAACAGTTGAGCTCATTACCATGGAAACCCAGTTTGGAAAATGTGTGGGCGTTTGTCACCGGGGCCTCGTCACAACATGCTAGTGGTTCCTAATCACTCTCTATATTTTTGTTTTGGGGGTTTACTGTAATGCCCGCGTTTATCCCCGAGTTGCACTTTGGTCTACGCAAGCTTTTAGAACACGACTGTCATTCTCAGTGCAGTGTGCATGTGCGTGTGTGTTTTCAGACTCCTTCACCACTAGCTCTTGTTAGAGCGTTAATTGAAAAAGAGTAATTAATCACGCGAGGGAGCAATACTGGACTGTAAGTCCCGAGAGAGAGCAGCACAGGAGTGGACCAAGAGTTTAGTGTGACCCAATACTGCCCCCTGTTGACACTTTGTCAAGCCTCCGCGTCTCTGCAGGAATTCAGTCATCTTCCAGCAGCACCTACACTGCAACTGAAAACTCGGGCTTCTATATATATTTCGGTGTTATTTCATTTTTCAAAAGATTTACAAATTCTACATATGAAATACATACATTATGATAAGGTTGCACATGCGCTGAATTTCATTTTAGTTTGCGCTCTGTCCCGTTGTTCAGATTGAGTAAAATGAAAGTGTCAGTTTATGTTATATTATTAATTATCACTTTATGTTTGAGCATCACATTATGACATGTTAAGATGACCTAAATTGCATTCTGTTGTTTCATAATTGCTTAGGGATGTTTTTATGTTGATAGCTTCTGATTGGCTATTGAAGTCAGGGAAGCAGGAAGTGATTTTAGTTGCCGAGAGTGTGTTCTTTTCAATAAAGTTGCGTTCAAACGGAATCCATCTCTCCTTTTGCCGTTTCGTAATGTAGAGCCATCCATTCAAAAACTACGAACCCCTCAACTTACGAAAGTAATTAACGAAGCATTTCAGTAACTGCATATCTGACATATTAATACAAATACATATCAACAATTACGATTATAGATGAAAAAGTAGGGTTCGGTTCCGTGTCAGTCAGAGTGGAAATCGAATGTGCAACCAATCCAGGTTTGTCGTCTGCCTAGTCACCTGGGAGAGGTTCTACATCCCTTGAGTCCGGAAAGTATAAGGAAATTATGAGCGCTAAAGAAAATGGGTGAGGAGATAAATACAGAAAATTATAAACTGCAGATAATCACTGCATGGTCAACATTTTTTTTATGAAGGATGCACGTAAACCTTTCAATTTTATTTATTTATTTACTTATTGTTTTTTTTTGCGCTGATTCCGAATTGTCCCTCGTTTTTCATTAGGGTATCAGGTTGTCATCATAATTATACAAATATATTTCGCAATATTCGTGAATTAAGGGTTAGGTTCAGCAACAGGTGGATTTTTTTTTCTGAAATGTCATAATTTATGATAAAAATCTGTATCGAAGATTTGGTGGGTGAAATTCTAAAACAAAAAAAAAAATGAAGATTTCTCAAAAACCTGAGCAAAAAAAGTAAACATTTCTAAGTCAGAGTCAAAACTACATTGAGGGACACAAAGCCATCTCTGATGAAAATTTGTAATTGTAATCAATTCAAATCTGTTTGTATTTATGGCTTTTGTACTTTTAACACTAAGATAGATAGCAATAATTCATAATGTTTTTTGTTAGGCTAACATTAGATCATGATTGATACATCATGACAACACTTGTTTTTTTTCCTAGCTAATTCAGACAATATATACATTTATATATATGACCCATCACAAATTTGTGTGATTTGTGGTCAATTACTTAAGTTACCACATACAGTTCCTTGTCCAACTTTTATAATTCCAAAATAAGAAGCTCAGAAAGTAATTCAAAATTATTCCGGAGGTGAAGAACCGGAATAAAACCTGAAAAGGTAGGGGGGCCTCGCTCCGCTCCCATAATGCCCGCTGTGGCGAAAAGGACATTGCAGATAGGCGCTGCGCCCACTCTATTATTCTAATCCGTGGTTGTGTCTGGGTGACCTTTGCAGGGATGATTGTTTCTCATTTAGAAGTGTAAGGCGTGATCTTCCCACCCGTTTGATCCCGCTCACCTGACCTTTGTAAATTGCCTGTTAAGCATATCGCGGCTTGACCCTCGTGTCTCACACGTTGCCTATTAATACACGGTGGCCTCAGGAAGTATTTTGACACTTGGAGACGCTTCATAGACACCGCCCACTTTCACGCACAAGTTTCACATGTTTGCCGGTGGGATTCAAATTCCAGAGAGAAATGTGTTCATCGATGGAACATCCCATCCCTCCATTATCCGAACCACTTTATCTCCCTCACGGGGGTCGCGGTCGTGTTGGAGGCTATCGCAGCTGACTTCAGCGGGTGAGGTACACCCTGAACTGGTTGCCAGCCAATCGCAGGGCACACGTAGACAAACAGCAAGCGTTCACACTCCACATCACACCTCAGGACAACCTGGAGCCAACAATTAACCTACCTTGCATGTTTTTGGAATGTGGGAGGAAACCCACGCAGGCCCGGGGAGAACATGTACCGGTAATCTGTCGAACGGAACATTTCGACACAATTAATGACACACACAATCTTACATCATATACTGAAGTGTGTTTGTAATATTTTGCTTACCTTATATACATCGTAACATTACAAAAAGATCGTTGACGCGTGCTAACATTATTATCATTGTGAGGCGTTTTTAAAAAAAATGAATATTAAATGTCATTGAATGGTTGCCAAAGTGTGAGCGGCACAGCATTTGGTTACAGATTGATGCCCGTCCATAATCTTGCCTTCATAAAGAAAAATGGGGGAGAAAGCAATGGCAAAAAGGGATGTGTAATTGTCCATTGTGCCCGGCACCTTTGGGCTTGCTTTTAATGAGGGCCAGAGCTGAATGCAGCGAGGTGATTTTTCCATCAGGTTGACGAGAAGAGAATTAAACGCCCACAGCTTGTGTCTGCAGCACCATTACACAAAGAAGGTCGAAATTCATTTGACCTGGCCACCATTCTAATTAACAAGTCAATGCCACATAGGAAGAGGGAGGTAGCAATAGTGTGGATTCATCTTCGTGGAAAAATATCAAAAAGATCGGTCAAATTCCTCTTTAATCACAGAGTGTGGCGACGCTATACTTTTTGTGCAATTTTCAGCTCCTCTTTTTTCCCCTTTCAGGCTTCACAGTCTTTTGTGTTTGTGCCTTCCCTCTCCCAGAACTTCTCCTGGCCCGTGCGGCCCACCGCCGTGTCCCGTGGCTCTCTAAAGCTCCGGGTTTACTCGGGACATTTCCCCCGGATTAAAAAGATGATTTCATTAGCCTCCTCTGGTGTCAGGTTTCATCCCAGGGATTAAATTCTGCAGATTAGAAACCGAGGCTATTCTCCAGCATCTCATTAATATCTAATGGCGCAGGAGATGTAATTTGGAAAGCCTGGCTTTCTGATTACTAAGCAAATGTATGCTTTGCCATTTAAGAGCATCAGTTGGGCTGAGAGCGGCGCGTCTGCCCAGGGTTCGCCCCCACCTCCCCACGTCGCCATCCCTACACAGGCCTACTATTAGCACGAGTTTGCAAAGAACATGCTCCAACTTTTAGCTCCCTGCAGCCTTCCGGCCAGTCAATTCCTGTCGTTTTGGTCCGCAGCAGAAACTGCACGTGTGACCGCAAGTGGAGCTGCGCCGACGCTGCGCCGGTGCTGTCACGCTCAGCGGCTTTGCACGTGTGACCGCTCCACAAAATTTGCTCCGGTGTAAAATATATCGCAACAAAATATTTCGGTGCAGCGTCGGACCAAATGTGTGCCGTGTGAACAGGGCTATTGCCTCTAAAAGAGATCAAAATGTTATAAACTCCTTACAAAGTTTCTGGAAAAAGAGGTCGTTATTGTAAAAGTCACTGTGGACATGAAACATGTCCATAAAACGGCTTCGCACATATTACAAATGGCAACCCGATGGGACCTATTCGGGTCCATATGCACCCTAAACACCCACGCAAAGGTTTCTAGTGGCATCCGGTCTGACCTGACCTCCGAGGAATCGCAACTAGAGCGACACCCTTCCTTCTCCCATCACCAGGATAACACAAGAGGACCTCGTCACATCAGACCCGTCCTGGTCCGGGCCGGTCCCCACAGAGGAGCACTCGGAGCGTTTGTGCGCCTCCTGTCAGTCACAATGCCCCTCAGCTGCCTCCTTCCCTGATGGGAGTGTGGACAATGGAGAACAAGGTGGGCGCAAGGGGAGGCCGCTGACTTAATGAGACAATTTCTCAGATAATAAGATTGGTAGATATGCTAATATTTCTACCTTAAGGAGATAATTATGATGTCGAAGATAGAATATTTTATCTTAAAGCGACAGTGCGTTGGTCCCAAACCTATGCAGATTTCTCCCCCCCCATTTTGCACGGTATGATTGGAGGAGCAGATGATGTTTGAGGCGGAGTGATGCTCAGTTTCGGAGCTGTGGGACAGTTGCAAAACAATGCCAGCAGAGCCTGAATGCTTTCAGTGTGTTTTTTTTTTTGGGCTGAGGCTTTGATCGTGTGCAGCATTTGACACAAGCAGTAGAGGCAGGGGACTTTCAGCCTTCATAAATATTTATCTCATTACTGCGGGCCAAAAATCACAGAAGAAAGGATGAGGAGATTTCAAGTGATCTTTATTGTTAATTGACCCAAAAGTATACCCGTCATACAGTGATTAAAAAAAAAAATGAACAACAAAAACATTGTCCCCTCTCTCTTGTGTCTTGCAAACTTGGTCTTTCCTCCTCAGGCTCTTGTAATAATAGTTCATAATAATTTTGTTTTGGTCTTTTAACTTTATCGACAAAACTGCAACACGCGACGCCACCTTAATGGCTACAACTGGGGGTGAAATGATGAAAGTGTGTTATTGAGGAATATGCCTGGTGATTGTGGCCCTTGCGCAACAGCCGGGGGCCAACTGGGGGGACACCGAGGGACCTTAAGAGCAAGATTGCTGCGAGTGTCTTGTCACTTTCTTCACTGATTGCTCTCTCTCTCTCTCTCTCTCTCTCTCTCTCTCTCTCTCTCTCTCTCTCGCCAACGTTTTACCACTTTAATTAGGCCAGAGCGAGCTCAATCATGTAATTAAAAGCTCAGCTGGACCAGAAAACAAGTCAGCCATTAGCAACGACCAACCCAGAATATCCAGAGCAGCTGCTTAGCACGCGCACATGGATGACTGTCATCCATGCATATACGCACGCACGCGCGCACACTTGTCACCTAAAAGGAGAATTCTTTGTATACATAAATCCTAACTTTCAACTGCTGCCATTTAAGAAGAAAACCGGAGGGAAAAAATATATCCTCTTGCACTTGGGTTTTTTTTGGATACATTTCAATGTCAGCGTCACTGACAGGAGTCACTTGATGTTTTTATTTCAAAAAAGTTAAAAAGTGAGAGCGACAGAGTGGCACTTTTGGGTTTTTTTTAAATTTTGTTTTTTTTGTACAGATTCTCAACCTACTGATCTCCATCAAATCTCTTTTTCTGTGTGTGCTTGCTATTTGGTGTGAGACAGAGTTCAGAGATCAACAGCGGAACAGTCAAATCTACAATTTGGAAAATAACCAAAAGCCATCAACATGCTTGACATCAAATCTTACGAGGCTTCAGCTCGGTGCGCATCTGAATTCCACAAGTGGAAAAGAAGAAAATGCACATGCTCAAATACTAAGCCTACCAGTTTTCTCAAATTTTGAAAATGTGGGCGACCTCATACTTGACAAGGGGGGAAAAAAAACTGCAAATGTGTGCCAAGTGCTGTTTGAGTGTGTGTGCTCAGGGTGACCAACTGATGTTGTCAAACACTGAAAGTTTTTTTTTGTCGAGGTCATTCTACATTAATATGTCATGGGAATCTTTTCGGGGGCTTTAGAACAACATGGGAGTCGACAAGCAACACGTTTGTTCATCTTTGAAGGCTCAACCGCATCTGTAAAGACGCTTGCATCCCAATAACTGCACGTGCGCGCTTTATCGGAGGCAACAGCTGGCGAGCGGCACAATCTGCCTAACATCCCCTCTTCAAATCCAGTTGATTTAGTTAGAGCCCATTCAGAGCCCCTCGTGTAAGCTATCATGTTGCACTCGCGTGTGAACAACTATTTCATATTCACAGAAGGCCTGTCTGGGGGAGTTGTCAATTGCACTCCGGCTGCACGCCGCATTACAATGCAAACAAGGTTAGTTTTTCAAACGACTCATTTGAATACGCTCAACAAGGAAGCCTATCAGGTGGTGCTGCTTCAATGGACTTTGTATTGCTTCCAGGAGAGGTGAGGGGACGGGAGACGTGGGGAGGCGGGGGCGGCTCGACGCGATACTGGGGGGTGATAGCGGCGGAGGAATGGCAGTTCATTTGAATATGGCACCCCGAGCCACAATGATTATTATCATCACCAAATCAGGCAGATAAATGAGAAGAGGGGCTCCAAAAATAGCGCTGAGAG
>NW_017805625.1:3068164-3144826 GCF_001891065.2 Hippocampus comes | reverse complement strand
ATTATCCAGGGCTGGGCAGAGGGAATGGAGGGATCGAAAAAGAAATTGCATTAATGTGACCACTGACACACTTGTCATAAGCACACATGCGCGCGCGCACACACACACACACACACACACACACACACACACACACACACACGCTCTATATGTCTCCTATATGGCCCGTTAATTTGACTAGCAGCAGGAGGTAATTTCGCCGCACTGCTGTCACCTGCAATGAGGCCACAGATAGAGGCGGCAATGGTGAGAACAGATTGAAACTAGTGAGGCTTGAGACCTTACCCACCATTCTAACCCTGCACACCTCCGTCTTGTCACGTCTCTCCTTCCATGATTTGCTCACCAAACGCCGGACAGAGAAGGATCCTTTTTCTCGCATTCTCAGCCGCCACACGTCCCGCATCCATCTCATGAGTTTCTACTCGTGTCACCGTCTTTGTCCCTTCGGTCTGAAGTGTGCCGCTGCCGCTTCTGCTGGTGGTGGTGGTGGTGGTGAGTCATCCCCCCCGTCACTTATTTGATTCACGCAGCTTCAGGCTCTCATCTCCCCAGAGAAATTACCAGTCATTTAAATCGGACCTATTTCTCTAATTCATTACACAACTGCTGTCCTGACACGCACACATGTAGCTACCTGCCATAGTCACCTCCGTCTTTGGTGTCAAACGCCACTTAACATCGCTGTCATTCACAGCGAGTCAGAGGAGAGCTAAAGGAGAGAATGAGAGGGCCAAATGGAAGCTATTTAGCTTCCAACTAATCCCTCATCACTTTATCACACGAACTATTGGTTCTCCACTGTGTCTGTGGACCTCCCTGCTTCACTTTGGATCTGCTCTCAAGTTCCGGAATAACATTCACATTCTTTCTTGAAACCGAGGGTGAGGGTGGTGGGGGTCACCAAAATTTTTGAAACTGAGAGCTTTTCATGCAAAGGGCTACCAGTTTGATACAAAATTATGAAATGATGATATCTACAATGACTTAAGGCACAGGTGTGAAACCCAAGGCCGAGGGGCCAGATCTGGCCCACCACATCATTTTATGTGGCCCGCCAAAGCAAATCAAGCATGTCAACTTCCATGATGCTTGCTAAAATCTTCACCAAAATTTACAATCCTTATATGTAATAAATAAGAGACATATTGTAAGCATTTTCTTGTTACCAAAACGCTCATTACAGTAACTCAAAAAAATAGTTGAATAAACGTTATTATTAACTTTTGTATATGGTTTCGGTTATAACGGCCCTCCAAAATGTGGCCCACGACAAAAAATGATTTTGACTTAAGGTATGGGAAATAATATCAATGTGCCGCACTTTCTCTCAATCTCTGAAAGTGTGTACATCTTCAAATGATCACTCCCACAACATTCCTAGGAAATCACGATATGCCATTCATCTCCGGTGAGCCATCTTTCGAACAGCCCTGGAGTTTACTCATATGGTGCCTGTCGGTGACATGGTCAACTTATTTCTTTGGCGTGTAAATGATCTTATGCATGCAGGCAAACAGTACCTACGGGACAAAAGAAAATCAAGAACAAAGAGAGACAGCAGATCAGATGAGATCAGGTGCTGTTCAAGTCACGGTTATGGCCGTGAGCCCCACTTGCCGTTCACCCAGCGCAGTACGTCGTCTACCAACCCATTCATTGTATGCTTTGGTCAGGTCAGGCCAATCTAGACAAATTTTGTTAGACTACCATTAGAGTACAGTACACCATTTTGCAGAACAAACAAAAGAATTTTTTTTTTGTTCGCTACTCTTCAAAAAACTAAAGACAAAAATCCACCCCTTCCACTTCCTTATTTAAAGATTCCTTAAGAGCAACACAAGGTACAGCATTGACAGCAGGCTCTAGTGATTAAGTCCTTTCATTGGTTAATTAGCCCCCACAGCGAGGCAAACAACCTCCGTGACTCACCGAGTGATCAAAGACGCAGCCTGTCAAGAGGCTCCAACTCTTGCCGTACCTGTGGGACACTCACACACACCGAGTTGTACCTGTGGGACAGTGTCTCTGCCACACACAGACGCACAGAGTCATGTCTTCTTACCTGTGGGAGATTCCCCCGTGCCTACTCCTGAGGTGGAGTGTCGTGCAGTCACACTCAGGGTGACACACTTAAGACGTGATATTAGGAACTTCACACATCTACATCCGCACAGAACCTGCGAAGGAAAGGGGACAACAGAAACAGAATCAAAGAGTTTGCCGGTTAGGAACCTGCAGTCTGTATAAAACAACATAATAGACATATCAGCAAAGATATACTGGGTTAAATGGTAAGCATGAAAAAAAGAGTCAAAACACGTTTTATTTAGGAAGAGAAAGACCATCTAGGCCAAGATAATATCTGCATCCTCTGGGGGCAGTATTGCGCAGTGTCAGCATGTGTTTGTCTGATTCTCTTTGGATCCCACTCAGTGTTCCCATCACAAGATGGACGGTACAGTGATGAGATTGGCACAGAGCAAGCTTGTCCATATTTGGCGCTGGTTGCCAAGTGACTGCACTGCAGGAATTAGCCTTTTCCCACAGGTTTGGACTCAAGGTAGGTTGCAGCTTGGCAAGATGGATTTGTCAGTTCTGTTAAGAATCAGGACGAGACGAGCAGCAGCTACATAAAATCTAAAAACAGGGAATGAGTCCATCCGATTGCTTATTCATGAGAATTTTCCTTTCAATGCTATTTTCACTGTTGAAATCTGTCGGCCAGTCTAAAAGTCAGTCACGACCACCGGAACTTTTGATTGGTCAGTTTGTCACTAACTTCCTATCCAGACATTGGTTAGTACGGTGAAGTTCCCGCCAGTCACTGGGGAATAGGGATCCACCCCTGCCGCGAATAGAAACACTCTCCACCTAAAAAATTTTGTCATTGCGAATAGCGGCCACAAGATGGCGGCACTTGGCCATGCTGTTTCTTTCAGAACAAAGCTCCTCCCTTCAGTTCAACATAGTTCCTTGGTACCCAGATGCTTTCAAAAGAAAGGGAAAAAGATTACACATCCAAAATTGGAGGTAGCAAATGACAAAGATGCTAATAGCAGGTTTTTTTTCAAGCTCTGGATTTAATGTTTGTATAACATTGTGATAGTAAATTGTTCATTTGGAGACAAAGATGCTCCTGAGAGTGTCAAACTGATTCATTCACTGGAATATTGCGTCTTATTTTCACTCGAAAAAAAAAAAAAGAAATAAAATCATCTGCATCTATTTACATTATTTAAATAGACTATACATCAACTTGGAAAAATGCAGCTAAATCCAGGTGATTCAATTGCTTGCAGCCTCTTGTCAAAATAAAATGTGGGTAAATTCAACACACCCTTTTTTTTCCCCTCAGTGTTGGCCAATTCCAGACACTTAAAGTTACAGTCATGGTCCAGAATACCCTTCGGGATAAATAATGCTAACCTTGCAGCATCCACAGCATAAAGAATGTCGACTTTGGTTAAAAAAATAAACAAAAAACGAACAACTACATTTGACAGCAGCAAAAAAAGTCAAAATGGCCCAAAAAACATCATTTCCAGGGCTGGTTGTGTGGGTATATTGTGTTTTAGCAATAATTAAGGACACGTTAACCCACTTTGTGTAAGATGCCGGTGGTTACATCAATGTCACTTGTGACAAATTAATGGTTTCAAACTTAAAATTTGAAGCCCGGTGATGGACACCACAAAGCGAAGGTGCACCGCCACGTGAGCACCCGTGGCTGGCCCGCAGCACTAAAGAGCAGTAATGGTTCTAATTCCAATAAAGAGAAAATCCAAGGTCACACTGTGAACTTCCTCGCCATCAGAAGACCACAAAGACTGTCTGGGAGAGTGCATAATATCCTCACAGCTATTTTTACCCTCAAATTAAAATCTATGACATGTTGAAATGACTGCAGTGAGTAAGAGGGGTATTCAAAGCAGACACTAATGGCGCTTATTAATGGCATGAATGAAGTCTTGACAGGTCGTGTGTCATTCTGCAGGCAATGCTCCACTGGCATAATGGCTAATGTAAGTGGGGATAATTATATATATTATACCCTGTCTTGTGGTATTTTGGCAGGAGTATGAGGAGCCAGGCAGTTAGCGAGGAAGAGTGAAAAGTACTTGCTCTTTTTCAAGAGATGCGCGTGTGTTTGTGGGTGTGCTCCATCTTCTTTGCTGCTCCAGCCACGTAATGGAATGATTGGGAGACAAGAGCCCCAAAATGTGGCCTAATGTTATTGCTTGCATTTACCATACATAAACGAAAGGCGCTCAATGTGGACAGACGACACTGTTCAACGCGACAGTCGCAATCATATTGCGCTGGTGTGGAGGAGATAAGTTAAGATAAGAAAACCTGTATTTGTCTCACGATGGAGAAATTCCCAATTTACAGCAGCAAAATTATTAAGACCTTGAATGGTGAATTGTGGACTCTAAATTGTCCATAGGTGAGAATGGGACTAAGGGTGTTGAAAATGGATGGATCAAAATTTTTGGGGGTATATTTAGTATGTTGCATTAAAACTACTCGAACAAGTACAACAAACGCAAAAAGTTACTTAAGTAAATGTAAAGCCATAAATATACGAAACTCATTACTAGCCACTTCTGATGGTGGGGGTAATGATGGGGTCACGGTGTCGATGCTGGTAATGGTGGCCGTAGTGCTGGCTGTGGAGTAGGCACGCCTGGGTGGGTCTCGGAGAACGTTTCCTGTCTCCGGGGTTGGCAGCAGAGAGGCGACTAATTGGAGGCCCGGTGGTAAAATATGTTCATTACGCCTGCGCCTTCAAATACCTTCCCTCATTTATCTGCGTATTTACCCACTTACCCCCAAAGCCAACACGGGACCTGGGAGCAGGTTCGGCACCAACCGAATAAGAGTAAGAATGAGAGCCATGTGCGAAGGGAGGGAGGGTTAACCGTATGCTCTGTGGGAATTAACAAAGCACTGAGTAATTAAATCTAAATTGACATTCAGGTAATTAGCCCCTTGATTAGGAGCAATAACGCAATTAGCCAACTAGTCTTTGCTAATTGTTAATTAGTAGAAGCAAAGTTATTGTGCGAGTGCAAGAGGGAGGCATGTAAAAGAACAAATGTTAATCTGTCTCTCTTTCAACAGCCTTTCTGGCTATTGAGCTAGCAGGCAGGCGGCTCCATTGTCTTTGTCTCCATTCACAGGCAGGCGCTGGCTAATTAGCTGAAAGTCTTATCCGGGATGTGATCAGAGAGCAAGCTGGCACATCTCCACTTCGACCCGCTTTGCCTCTCCGAGCGCCTGCGCCGGGGCGATGTATCACACGGAGGCTATTTGTTCCCAATGAAGATGTGATGTGGATGAAGTACGATCCGAAAGGCAAGCGGAGGGAGCCGCTGTGCTGCGGATCAATCTGAAGGAGATGTAACTCATCTAAAAGGTTTTTGAGTTGGCGAGGATGGATGAACACAGCGACTCATTAAAAGGACGCAAGGAAGTAGATGGAGGAATATTATAGACGCTGCAGGAAGTGAGATTTACTTTGGCCACAAGTGAGAAATGGACATCGGTGTGTGTGTGTGGGTGTGTATGTATACATACACATATTGTAACTTACTGCTCCTCCCTTTCTTTAGTCAGCAAAGTAATTTTGACCAGATAAACGGCTCCTCCGGTTGATTCTAAGCAAGTGTTCTCTTCGACATTGCTCCCATTGCTTCTAGACATTCAGCATCTGTATGAGAACTAAATATAAAATTTGTCATATGAACACAAAACATTCCTAACAATATATTTATGAGCCAACAAAGGGGCAAAGCTGCTTGTCCCATAAAAAAAAAAAAAAAAAAGCATCTGCTGAAGATTCGTTTGCTGGACTGGGAGTGAGTGTGTACATTCCAACTCTCAATTTCTTCCTTAATGACATTTTTTGATAGAACATCAGAATTACCAAATGTGTCGGCGTGTGTGTGTGCGGAGGTGTTTAGGCCTGTCTTGCAGTGTCCCACCCAGCGTGCCTCTAATTGGATCCTTATTACCAGGCTAGCCTCCATCTGAGGAATGATGGATTCATAGCACGCAGAATTCCATTAATCATTCCTTTTTCTCAGTCCACTCGGAGGAGAGGGCAAATTCATTTCTTTGGTGCGCCAAGCAGGCTGGCATCATGAATATTCATGAATGAAAATTTGGGGTCAGGCCTAATAGGGGGAGGTGATTTGTTCTGTTAATGCTTGGGTCTTGTTTAAGAGGTTAACCTATAGAATAGTCGCATCCATGCAAAAAAGGCGCTGTTAGGATCCAGATGTACAAGTCACAGGTTATTCATCCGTCCGTTTTCCAATCCGCTTATCGTCGGGAGGGTCGCCGGTGTGCTGGAGCTGTCTTCGTGTAGTAGGCGGGGGACACCCTCAACTGGCTGCGCGCCAATCGCAGGGCACACATAGGCAAACAACCATCCATCAATCCATCTTCCGAGCCGCTTTATCCTCCACAGGGGGGGTCTTCGAGCCAAACCCAGCGGTCTTCGGGCAGTAGACGGGGGACACCCTGAACTGGTTGCCAGCCAATCGCATAGACAAACAACCGCGCTCACACTCACACCTAGAGACAATTTAGAGTGTTCAGTCAGTCTACCATGCATTATTTTTGGAATGTGGGAGGAAACCGGAGTACCCGAAGAAACTCCACACAGGAAGGCCGGAGCCAGGATCGAACCAACGACCTCTGCACTGTAAGGTCGACGCTAACCACTTGACTACCGAGCCGCCCGCGAACAACCATTCGCACTCAAAATCACACCAAGGGACAATTTTGAGTGTTTGGGTCACAGGTTATAAAAGAAATAAATAAATACAGCCATAGATAAATAAATTAATGCATACATAAATACATACGTATGTACATACATACATTGATGAATGTCAGCAATTTGCATTGACCACAGTACATTTTTGGATGCCTTATGATTTAAAAAAAAAAAAAAAAAAAAGAAGCAAAATCAGGCCTCTGAGACTCCCTCAAACACTCAAGTGTCATAGCATCTCACCCTGAAAAATCAGCACTTAAAGTCACTTAATTAATAATTGATCAGCATATTTGAAGTGATTAAAATTCATGACTTGAAAGTGAATCTTGCCCCAGTACCCTCAGGGTGTCCAATCAGTGCGCTGTGTGCGTTAGATCAGGAGTGAATTCCTAATTGTACCTGGATATTTAGTGGGGTCAGGTAACTCCCACACGGGCACACGCATTCCTTCAGCCAGTCCTAATTGGTCTGTCACCCCGTCGTCACCTCCTTGTCATCACTGCCCTTCCTCTTTGTCTCCATTGTCCACCTCTGTTGGAGACAGAAAGAATCATTAAGTCGTCACGATTGAGACGTCATGCCCAAGCCCTGTCACTCACACTCACACACACACACACACAGACACACACACACACAAACACACACATTGTCAGGCTTCTCACCGGTTTCGCGAAGGCTCGTTACCCATGCATGTTCAAAGACCGCAAATTATAATGACTTCATGTTGTGACAGTTATCAACCGTACATGCGTCGTATGCACTCTCTCTGATGTTGAATGCAACATAATTCATTTTGCAGGAAAAGATGCTCCAAACACTCATTGTTATTCAAATCATGTCGAAACACTTACAAGCGTCAATTAAAACGGTCAACCCATTGTGCACTTGTGTTGCGTTGACTTAAAATGTATGCCTTCAGGCAACATTAACTTCACATTCTGTTGAAATAATACAAAATAATTAACTGTGTGCAAAAAGGGCAGCGCGACATCTGAACTGTATTTGTTGATGAAGTTAATAGCCGTTACATCAATAAAATTAGCATGCTGTTTTTGTCACCTTTTTTCCCCCCCATATACTTTGTGTTTAAATCACAAAATGAGTAAACTCAATTGATAAGAGTAAACGTTTGTGTTGAATAGTCCCCGATACAGTCCCCCAAATCGAAACTATAACAAGATTCTGGCTTTATCTTTTTAAAGGCAAAAAATACAAACATGTATTTGTATGAAAAAGCTTGGCCCCACGCGGTTGACCTAAACATGACAACGTCCCCCGCCCCATCAATTATTAAAGCGTCCTTGAGAAGGATTGGTCTGCATAATACATGTTTTTACTGACTGTACCTGCGGCCCGAACGCGTGTTAGTGTTAACTTCTATTGGAATACAAAATCTGTCAAAACAAAGTCATTGCATATTGGAACGCTAATCTGTATCGAGAGACACCAGACACGGGACATGTGGGTAGATACACCCCCACCCCCCCCGCCTCCTTCCGCGCCGCAGAGAAAGACAAGCTATTGAAGGTCTAAACGCAGAACATGATGTGTGTATTTCTCACTGTGGAGGTGAGCGGTGTGGCCAGTGTTCCTCTGTCCTCTCATGTATTAAACATCTCTCTCTCTCTGCCCCGCCCACCCCCCCACTCCCACCCGTCCCAAGGTTCACAAGCCCCCAGCACCCCCAGAGACCAGCGCACTCTTTTAAAGATATGTGCTCACTTAATCACTGAAGAAAAGGGCCCCAGAGCTAGCCTAATATTATAATTAATTAATTCAACCAAAAAGGGGGTATTAAATTTCCTGCCTCTTAGGATAGCGTGTCGAATACATTGACCTTTGCAGAAAAGCCTCTCACTCAAATCACCGTCTCGCGCGCGCACAACTTGTTTCTGTTGCTTATGGCTCCAATGCAAAATGCATCATCGTATGCGGATAACATTATTATTTCATTGACAGGAGGCCTAAATGTAAATTGCACATCACGTTATCATTATTAGACATTAAGGCATCATTTTTGGATGGCGTGGTTTTTGTGTGTTTGTGCATTTTCCACGGCCCAAAGAAGTCCTTTTCCGTTTGGCTCATCAACATGGTTGGATACATTCATTGACGCATTTCCCTTGGCAAATCAGCTGCTGATGATGTGGAAGAATTTGAGGGAGCTGACATGACGTCATCTGTTTTTCGAACAAGAACCCGTGTCTCTTGTAGAATCACACCGGCAAGAAAAGGCAGGGCAGTTTATTTATATTGTGCGTTTCATACACAAGGTAACTGATGACTAAAAGAATACACAGAGCTAGAACATGATTATATGGTATAAACGTTCAAAGCATTTACACTTTTGGCTAACTGCAGCGCTGGAGGGAGCTTGCTTATTCCATTGGTGTGCAGCATAACGGCCAAATGCTGATGCACTATGTTTGCTTTGAACTCTGGGCTCCACTAATGGACCCGAGTCTGCTGACCTCAGGACCCTACTGCGTTTATATGCCATGAGCAATTTAATTAATGCATTCCGGACCGAAGGCATTCAGTGATTTTCCGACCAGTCGCAGCATTTTAAAATCTATTCGATTCTATTCAAGAGAGAAATGATACATGCACTAAAACTTGGCATTGATCCTATTAGACATTAAGGCATCATTTTTGGATGGCGTGGTTTTTGTGTGTTTGTGCATTTTCCACGGCCCAAAGAAGTCCTTTTCCGTTTGGCTCATCAACATGGTTGGATACATTCATTGACGCATTTCCCTTGGCAAATCAGCTGCTGATGATGTGGAAGAATTTGAGGGAGCTGACATGACGTCATCTGTTTTTCGAACAAGAACACATGTCTCTCGTAGAATCACACCAATAAAAAAAGGCAGGGCAGTTTATTCATATTGTGCGTTTCATACACAAGGTAACTGATTACTAAAAGAATACACAGAGCTACAACATGATTATATGGTATAAACGTTCAAAGCATTTACACTTTTGGCTAACTGCAGCTGGAGGGAGCTTGCTTCTTCCATTGGTGTGCAGCATAACAGCCAAATGCCGATGCACTATGTTTGCTTTGAACTCTGGGCTCCACTAACGGACCTGACTCTGCTAACCTCAAAACCCTACGGTGTTCATATGCCATGAGCAATTTAATTAATGCATTCCAGACCGAAGGCATTCAGTGATTTTCCGACCAGTTGCAGCATTTTAAAATCTATTCAATTCGATTCAAGAGAGAAACATACATGCACTAAAACTTGGCATTGATCTATGTGATCATGAGAAACTGACCAGAGATGTTCAACATCTAATCTTGTGTAGGAATTTCGACAATCAATGAAAACATCCATCCATTTTCTACTGTTGAGCTGGGGCCTATCTCAGGTGACTTTGGGCAAATCGCAAGACCCTCGACTTGTCACCAGCCACTCACAAGGCCACTTTAGAGTGTTCAATGCGAAAATGAAAACTCCGATTGAAAAGATTCGAACCTTAGACTGCGAGGTTCCCCAACAGTATCGTCCAAAAAGTGTTTATGCAAACTGGTGAAATGGGTGTGTGATCACTGCGCACACACAAGAAGAGAAAGTTTTCTTATTAGTGGAGAAAGTAGGGAAATAGCAGTCAGCTAAGTCTGTGTCTATCTCGACTCCCCAGTGTACTCTCAGTCTTCACTAACTCTGACTGAAGTTCAGAGGGGTTAGGTGGTATACTCAGGAGGGGGGGAGACAAAAGGGAGGAGGCGGAAGGAGGGGGGTTAAGTAGGATTGGAACAGTGGCAGTTTTAAAACACAACTTTAAATCTCCACCTGGGGGGGGGGGGGGGAAAAAATGGCATCATGTGGCGTGTCGTTATCTTCGGGGAGACGGCGGTATGAGACTAAAAAAGAAGCTTGAAGAAGGGCATAAATGTGATAACAGCTGTAGGCTGTATAAGCTTCTTCTCATGGAGTGATGCGGAAAAAAAAAATCTAATCTTTGCGACCTTCACATCATAAGTTCAGTCAAACACACTCTTGCTCACAACCATTGCAAATGGATTTTAAAGATGGATGGATGAATGGATGAGTGCCCGGTGGAGAGAAACAAATACAGCAACAGAACAAATAGATCTTAATAGGAGCTTACAAGCTAGAATGAATCCTGTGTGCCACACCATTAACTTGCGCTCTTCTATCAAGGACAATGAAATAAGCCATCATTTAGCCAGTCTTTGTCCCGTGCGTAAATTTATTGCCAGGAGAAGGCTGCAATCAGGAAAAGGTACGGGTAGGATACATCCCTCTCAACAGCGGTACAAAAGATGGAGTCTGTAACCTTCAAAAGGAGACAAATCCTGCCGGATGCATTATTTATCTTAATAATGACGATTTTAAATTAGCAGCCAGCACAAAGCTAAATGATGGTGGCATATTTGTGTTCCCTCGTTGATCATTCTAACAGACCAACGAGCTGGCTTAACGCAATTTATGGCTTTTACAGAGACGATAGATACTTTTCTTCCCAGCAACACATTTAACATACAAGTGTTTCAAAGATACGATATCTTATGTTACAAAAAAAAATTCACAAGACACGACTAAAAAAAGTCACTTAAAGTAGATACACGGGTTAAATGTACCTTCTGCCACCTTGTGGAAGAGGATCAAATTGTTCTGCCGGTCATTCTATGTTGCTGGCAGATAAACAAAAACTATTTGTACTGTTAAATTTAAAAAAAAAAAATCATACCAATTGGGTAAAACTGGATAATCTCCTGTGGTACACCTATCATCAAGTTGGCAATCACGACTGAAACCACACAACTATTGAGACGCCTGGCTTTGATCACCGTATAGGGAGC
This sequence comes from Hippocampus comes, assembly GCF_001891065.2. Lineage (NCBI taxonomy): Eukaryota > Metazoa > Chordata > Actinopteri > Syngnathiformes > Syngnathidae > Hippocampus > Hippocampus comes. The sequence goes on along the minus strand of NW_017805625.1, from coordinate 3,133,202 downwards.
AAAAATGGAAGATTTTTGATTGGGTTCCGGTCAAGTTCTTCCACACCAAACTCATCCAATCGAGCCTTGTTTGACGTAGTCGGACACGAAACGGCCTTCACATAACTGCTCCCAAAGAATTGTCCAAAATGTTTTGGAGTGATTAAGATTTACATTTTCAGGACGAAGAACCCCCGACTGATTGAAAATGTCAATTGCTGTCACTGCAACACAATGTTCATCAAGCCTTACTAATCATCTCCTTAATGGGTTTGTCTTAGGTTGTGGACCACTAACTCCCCCTACTGGGTATGAGGAGTAAAACACCATGGCAGTAACGCAAGACTAGTTAGGGGACAATGTATGTATTCTTAATTTTGCCCGCCCCTCCTCGAAAAATAGGCAAGCAAAATTAAGAGGAAAATGTATATTTCATTTCATTTTCATCCACGGCTAAGTCTCTTAAAGTGTCACCACCGCACATCATTCTCGACGGCTGTCTAAGAAAGGAAAAGAGACAAACCCTGACCACTGACCAATACGCCATCTCATCACCTGCACACACTTGAAAAGACCAAACCTTTCCTTTGCCGCTGTTAACGGCGAGGACATTATTCATCTCTCCAGCCAATTTGAGTTTCTTTTTCTTGCAGGAATGGAAGCACCGGAGGTTGAGGGGAGTCAGTAAAGAGTATTAATTATGTAGAAGAAGATGGACAAAAGGAGCGGCGGAATAAAGAGGGCAGCGGAGGTGGGAATGAAGAAGGACGGGAGGTGTGCGGCGCTGATGTCGAGGTAGTTACAGTGAGAGAATGTGAAGATGGCAGAAAGAAAAGAGAAGACGCTTCGCCTCTGTCACGGGTAGCTGCATGTGCTCTCGGTTTTGACCTTTCAAGAAAGGACACTTCGTCTTCCACATTTGAATGTAGAGCCAATGAAGCTCAAATGAGGAGGGCTCAAAAGTGACAAAGTCTAATGTGGCCGCTGTCAGGGTGGAACCTCCGAGGTCAAATGCCATTCATTCCGCCATGATGGAAAACATTTTCCCATAGAAAATTAAAACACTCTCTTTCAGGGTCAAACTGTTGCAATTTATTCAATAGCATTTGAATATTATTTATTGTCATACAAGTCTAACAATTCAGTTCACAGTGGTATATTTAAAGTGCAATTGGTTGGTGGCCAGTCAAGGAACTGAGTGAGTTGAGGAGTTTTATTTGGACAAAAAAAAATTGTGGTTTGACATCATCTTGTGGCATCTTGGTGTCGAGGAACTATGTTGCAAGATGTTAAACATTTGGCTGCGGCTGCCCTTTCTCTTTGTAACCCCCCGCCCCCCACCCAAAGTATGCCGATAAACCTCCAAAGAACAACGTTGGCTTCCAGGCGTTCCACTGTACAGTATTTGGATCTGAGGACTCCTGGGATTTGTAATATAAATCAGTCTACAGTAGACATGGTCACATATGGTGAGAATGAAGAAAAAAAAAAAGATTATTTAACTGAAATTTCGTATTGTGCGATGTCAGCATGAGTTTGACCTCAAAAGTTTTGTGTAACTACAGGTATATTTCAATTTAAGGGCTCCGTTGCAATTCACCAAGCGGGAAACGTCAATGTGCGGTAATGAAGGATGGCTCTCAAATCAATTTTGCGTCACTTTCTTTGGGACGTGCTACTCAACGATGTACGGCCACGGAAGCTATAAATTGTGGCTCCAATCTTCATCATGTGGTGAGCTCCATTATTTTTGGCTGCCCAAGAGAATCGGCCCGATGCGGAGGAAATCATAAAACTGGCCGTGATTGACAGCAACTTAATGGAGGAGGATGGATCAATGAGTAATATTCCTGATATTATATCAGCAAGGTAACACACATAAACCTTTACCAACTTCACAATGTCACTCATAAAAAACTTTGCTTCACATTCCCTAAGAAAAAAAAAAAGAGATAAATCCATCCAAAAAAAAAAAAAAGTCTTCCCAGTTTTTATAGTCCTTCTCTGCCTTTCATCAATCTTCCTCATCTCCATTTTGATGTGTGTCTATTAGCATGAGGTGAGGCCTTGCCTGCTCTCACATCCAGGGGCTAAATTAGCTCAATCAGGCCCCTTTCACCTCTCTTCCTTGGGCTTCCAGCAAAGTGACACACTGCTCCCCTGAGGAAGAAGGCGGGACAAAGGGAGGTGGAGGGAGGAACGCCAAGCCGAGTGGCCAGAGGAAGACGATGGAGTAGGGGAACAGGTTTGAGAGTGTAGGATGTAGTATGATAGTTTACATTTTGGGATGCTAAAACCTCGGAGAGAAAAATGACATTTTCTGTTTTGCCCTCAACCGAGTGCAGCAAGTGAGCGGCCACACACGTGCCACTAGATTGCCAGCGTTTCTTAAGTTGCTTCTTTGTGTTTGATTTGTCTTAACCTTTTGCCTTGCCTCTTCTTACAAAACAGCCCCCTGAGTATCAATAGAAATGCAAGGCAGGCACTTCTGCCACAGTAATAGCAGCACATTTATATATGTGTGTGTGTGTGTGTGTGAGTGCTGGAGGGAGATCGGAGGTGGTGATCGGAGTGAGCCATAAGATCTACTCTCTGCAGCTCTACAGGGATTTATTAGACCAGGGAGTACATTAGCATCATAAAGACTCTGGAGAATGGGCCTGCGGATGGGCTGCACACACCACTACTACACACTAACATCCTCTCTGTGCATCAATGATGTGTATGTCTATGTGAGGATTAGAAATAAGATTACCTCTATTTAAGTTAAGGACTATTAAACAATTTATGGTTCATCCTGAAGGAGACTTGGGCTAATACATTAGAAGAAGATGGAGAGAAAAGGGACAAAAGGTGGTCGGCGAAATAAGACCGAGGGAATATTGCATTCCTTCTTGAAGGCGCATTGGGTTTGATGTCCTTCTGCACGTTTGTATTTTATTTTTTAAATTTCAACCGCCTGGCGAAAAACATTTTTAAACCTTTTTGGGTTGCAAATTATTATGTGTGTCTCTCTTTCGAAATGACAACTCTATATTTCATAAGCGTAGTTTCAAAAAAGAAACTAGCATTCAACAACCCATAGATCTCTAATGCCCCCTCATGGACGTTATTATAATGACATGGAGCAAACGGTCCCTTTAAAAATGGGCTTTATGAATTGGATAGAAATAGGTTACTAATGACTTTAAAAGCTTGTTTAAAGCCATTAATAAGCAGTTGGAAATGACCTACAAGAGGTCAGCAGAAAGTGCCGGCTTATTATTTGGCAAGTCCACTTTATCGATATCCATTTTTGCAAAAGAACAGAATTTGAGCCAATGCTTTACCTTTGACTGGAGCCCAGCACGCGAACAGTCATAACATATCATACATCAGATCCACTTTAAAACAAGACAACCTCTGAACCTCACTCCTTTTCTGTCACTGGGAACAGACATCGGTCACATCAAACACACCACACAATGAATTGTCTAGAAAAAAGGACATTGGGTTACATTGTTTCATTGAACATTTACATCAGTTAAAAGATACGTGAATATGAAATGTGCACTACCTTCTGTAATGGGGTCTTGGCGTAATGACACTGATCTATTCTGTCTGTAGCTTTTCATTAAAGGGACACTTGATTGGGCTGAACATTGGAACTTATATAAATAATAGGTCTTTATGGAAAAATGATGTCAGGACTGCTTTTTGTCGTCTCGATTTGACTACGTGAGTTAAGGAAGGAGCGTTATAATATTGTTTCCTGGCTTGCGTTGTCATATTCTGTTGTCACCTAATGTCTGAAAAATGATGAGCAATAGTCACAGGAATTTAAACAGAGCTCTACTCCTGTCCATTTCAACCTGTGAAAATATGAACGTAATTTTAAAAATATATTTTTACAAGTTCAACCAGACAAGAATAGGAATGCGTATATGAACGTTGGTGGCAACTGGTCGGAGTTTTCAGACATTTAGCAATGGGAATATTTTAACTCAAAAGGCAGGCAGCTATTAGCCCCCATCGCAGCTAACAGGCTACCACCACTTCAATTTTGGCAGCTGACACAGCCAAAATTATCGGTAGAAAATTATATTAGGCCGGTAAAAAGATCATTTGAGAACGTAATATGTCACCACAGATGAAAAAAAAAGGCTTGAAGCAAAGTGATGGATTCTGGTAAAATATTTTATAACTTATTCCAAATCAAGAGATGTCCCCTGTGTTATGTTGCGCTGCGGAGCGCCCTCTCGTGGAATTCTCGAGGGGTTCCGAGCGAATCTTTGGAGTGTTGGCAAGGTTGTCAACAACAGTCAAACTGTGGTTGAAATGGGAAAAGACAACTCTGGTGGGGAAAAATAAAATAACACGGTCAGGCACTGATAACGTTGCAGCAGAGAGTTGAGGTGAAGTCAGTCTTCCGGTTTCCGTGGAAACCACAGTTACAAAGACAGGGAAAAGGCACAAAACTGACTTCCCGCTGACCAGACCTACTGGTAAACTTTACATTCACAATGTGAGAAAATTGAATTCATTCAGATCAAAGAATCTACTTCTATCTACTATTTGGCTTTAAAGATAACAACGAGAAAAAATAAAAGGTATCAAGATGTACAAATCTTCCAGGTAAGCAAAAGTTCCCAAATGGCTCTTTACTCCATCTCAAGTAACACGTGTGTAGCTTTAACTGGCTTTAAAAGGAGGAGGAAAGAGTTGCACTGGGGGGCAGAAATGAAAATTGCATAAAAAGAACACAAACGAAATACTTAAAAACTGCTTAGTGGCATAAAACTGCAAAATAATAATAATCATTTTTGTACAAAGTCAAAACAATAATATAGTTTCCAGTGCTTTGGGAAATACAACAATCTACGCTAAAGAAACATTTATAATTAGGGATGGGCACAATCATCTACCAATAAAGTGATAATGATTACAAATTTGGTCGACTGCGTGGAATAAATTATTGACAAACTGGTTTGTGGTCTTGGGAACAACATGGCATCACTGTGCCATGGAAATGGGAGTTCTGAACATCCACACAGCAATTCCCCATTCCCCAAAAGAACAAATAATTGATCAGTTAAGCGTTATTTTCCCTCATTAATCAAGGAAATGTGAAATGCCCATCCCTACTTATAATGAAAAATACCGCCAGAAGATTTATTATTTTTTTTTACCAATCACAATGCCTTAAATGCTCAAATTGCCATGACAACGTGGACCAAAAGATATCCTTTTTGTGTGTGAATCGATTATTAATATAATCGTTAGTGAGCAGCTCTAACGCTGAAAAATGTGCAGCTGATACATGTGATCGGTATCGGAATCGGCCGATCCCACTCTTGGATGATGGGTATCGGCAGCATAAAATCAACAGCTCAAATATGCATGTGTGTGTGTGTGTGTGTGTGTGTGTGTGTGTGAGAGAACCAAAGATGTGATCTCTACTGCAATATGTACATGATTAAAAGCCATCCTTTGTATGGGCCTCTACCACCGTAAAGAAAAGTTAACCGTATCAACTTCTGTCACGGCCTGGTTCGAGTTCCCATCGGCACTTAATTCAACCGACCCTGCTTGTGAATTCCGTTATAGTACCTGAGTAGCACGATGGATGGATGAAATGGTTTTAAATGGCAATGAACACATTTACAGAAAGGAGGTGTAGGAAGTGGCACTGGTGGAAGTGTGAGTTGACAAAAAGTACACTGAGAGTGAAGATTAGAAAAGTCACACCTGTAAAGCCCACAATGTGCATGTCAACATGGCTACTTTAAGGACTTGAAGGACTGACTGACACCAACCACATAGTGCTCATCGTGACGACAAAATTGTGCAATCACCGATATACCGAAACAAAAATGAGACGGAGACCGTCATCACTGCAGGCTACCTGTAAATTATGCACACCATGAAGCTGTTCCTTCTGTATATGATTCAGTATTGTGTAATCATTTATAGTGATGCGGCAAATTGGGCAATGTACAAGGTTTTCATCCTGTGAATAAAAAATGACCACCACCATCATGAAAACGACATACGGTCGAACTCTCTGACCTCAGTGTTGGTTTACCTCTTGAAAATGTCCTTTGAAAGTTCCAAGATCCTCAGTTCGTGTCTCCTTCCGTTTTTCTGTTGTTGTGAAGTGTTGCGTGTGTGAGATCAGTGCAAGCTATCAGTTTTGACATTTGTTGGATGCATCGTGGGATACTTTTTATGCGGTTCATAGTGGTACTAACAATTTTTTTTTTCCTCCAAAAGTGTGTGCGAGCAGGAGTGTGTACGCGTGCGTGCGGGCATAGGCCTACAGTATGTCTCCATCCTCTATGCTGAAGCTAGATCTGCGACTGGAGTCGACAGAGGCCTCTGGGGACATCGTTGAGAGCAAAGGGTCGCCGCCGATGGGGGACAACGGCTCATCCATCATGAGGAAACCCATATCGCTTCTGCGGCTTTGCATATCCAGTCCTCCCAGATCGCCCAGCGCCGAAATGCCGTCTGAGAATGCCTGCATGCCGTCGCACAAGTCCAGCGACTGGGCAAAGTCAAAGGGCTGGGAGCTGCCTACGGCCGGGTACTGGATGGGCGGCTGGGGCTGGAGGTGCTGCGGAAGCACGCTCAGCTGCCTGGGTTGCTGAGGCTGCGGCTGAGCCTGACTTGGAGGGTGCAGGTGGGTGTGCGGGAGGAAGTGATGCTGCTGGGGCTGGGGCGGAGCCTGACTCTGGGTTAGGTGGTGGTGGTGGTGGGGAGCTTGTGTCTGGGTGTGGGAAAGGTTCTCCTCTGGGCTGGTCTCTTGTTTTATATATGGGGCCATCACGTCTACTGGGTTGAGGGCAGATGGAGAGTTGCTGGGTAGGCCATGCAGATGAGCTTGCATCTCCAATTCCTGTTAACGCCAAGGTTTTCAATGCAGAGGCGTCTCGACATACAGTAAGGCCCAAAATGATTCCTACTCCAACCACATTTGCCCAACCCAATTAAAAAAAAAAAAAAAAAAAAAAAAACGTACTTCAACAAATGACAAAATTACCTGAATTCGAAGCATCAACTGTTTGTTGGCCATTTCCATCCTTCTAAAGTTAGTCTCCACCTCTCTGGTCCTCTGAACATCCTTCTGCATACGTTTGATGTAATCCACAGATGCTCTCAGGATGGTGCCCTTGTTCCAGCGAACGTCACTATCCAACGCATAAAGGCAAATGACTCATTGACGTCACCTAGCAGCGTTCCTGTATAGTGCCCGAAGCATTTTTTTTTTTTTAATCTCCTCAAGTAACTAGGACTGGAAAATGATCATAATCTTTAATTGAGTTGTCGGCATGTGATTAACCCCCAACATAATCTGATTAACGTGAAGAGAAACAACCTTATTAACTGGACAAACATTTGATTGCTCATTTAATGATATTTTTCCAAGTGTGTTTGTCTGCAGGGCAAACACATTAACACAGCACCCCCCCCCCACCCCACCCCACGAAAAAAAATCATATTAACAAATACTACTTACAGATCATTGGTTTTGGGAATCATTGTGCCAAGCTCTTTAATACGATCATTGATGTTGAACCTCCGTCTTCTTTCAACTGTAAATGATTCAACAAAAGAAGGAAAGACAAAAGAGGATGAATTAAAAGACACAAGGGAGAAAAGAAAGACACACGTCGAGAGAGTTACACCTCTATACACATTGGCTCGCGTTCACATGAGCGCACACAGTCATGGGCAATTAAGTATACTTCAGTGCCAGTGCAGCAAAAAATTTACAGGTTATCTAGCCACCCACTCACTGCACTACGTCTGCCAAATCAGCAAAACGGCATATACAACTGTACAAGATTATTCTTGAGTAGGTGTGTGTGTGTGTGTGTGTGTGTGTGTGTGTGTGTGTGTGTGTGTGTGTGTGTGTGTGTGGGTGTCGCTCCTGTATAAGATTACGCAATGTACTCAAAAACCAAAAACATTACATTTAGAGTAAAACTGCACACTGGTAGATGGAAAGACTTACTGAGATTGTGGTTGTCTTTCTTTTGTCTCTCTTTGGCCAGGGCACGGGCTTCTGTGTCTTTGCAATAACAAAAAGTCATCAACAAATGGCTGACACAAACACTGTATGTGACAATAAGTAGTGCAGATTAAATTTTTTTTTTTAAACTTTTATTATTACAAGCTAGTCTGGTCTGTCTGTATGGTCTTGAAATGGTCGAGTTTCTCAAACGGTAAGTCACTGTCAACTATCAAGGAGTTTCTGTCTCAGGGCCTAACAAGAGTCAAATAATAAACGCAGTACCCGTTGCACCTTTTCTTTGGCTTTTGGGTGACACTTTTTCGAAGAAAAGAACAACCAAAAACTAAATATACCCTAGAAATTAGAGAATTCAATCCGGTGTAACCAGAAAATTTGACATTATTTTACTTGTTTTTCTACTTGTGTCACAGACGTGTTCAACTGAATACATCGACCAATCAGCTTTGCCCCAGTCCTTTTGGATCAGTATTTATCTTCATTTGAAAGTAGACAACTTTTTTTTTTTTTTTTTTTTGCACTTGGATATCTGGGACGAATGTTAAAATGTTACTGAATAAAACATTGCCTCTGCAGTTCATAAAAATGTGATGATGTAGACGCGTTGAGTCTGACCCTGGATAAACTGAAATGGCAACCAATCCGTGATCCAAATATCCCGACAATTGCGGAGTGTTTCAATCGCGCGCGATGAGCGGCTTCGCGACAAGCGTGCAAAATGGTCGCACCTGAAATTTCCCGTTTGATGGTCAAGTTGGCAGGACAGGAGTTGCTGGTCATCGCGATGGCTGGCCCCTTCATCCCCGGACCTGTGTACACATCCAGGTGGCTGCTGGACAGAGGGAGCTGCGGAGGAGGCATGGAAACGCAAACGCAATCAAAACACCAACAAGCAGATGTGTCAACTTCATCTTAACATTGATCCGAACCCATACGTGGCCTCAAGAGAGCCGAGTCTCGACATAGATGATAGCAAAGAGTTGCGGGGATTCCCAACCAACGAGTCGTAGCACATTCGTACGTCGGCAGTCAGTGAGCATCGGCTGTGCCGAAGCAAATACTCGAAGGGCCACTTACGACAGGCGGAACAATGAAATGCTCTTCTGCTCGATGACAAAAATCAACTACTTTTTGTGCCGTGAGATTTACTTCTAAGACAAAATAGGTGCCTCGGTCTACTAAAGGGAAACACTGATGAATACTTCAATCCATTTCACGGCAAAAATCCGAAATGTGACGTCGACGGATCATAAAAAGTGAAAAGTCAAACATCGGGCGAGCGGGCGTAACTTCAGATTACTTCTGTGTGGGCCCCGAGACGACGCATTTACGGCCTCACATCCCTGCTTAAGTACATTTATGAAGTCAGCGTCCATGTTTTTAGTGCGCTGTAAAGAACAGATAACCTAGCGTAATGCGACAATATCACACCTGAGGATTTTTGGACAAGCATGCTGCAAGGAGTGACCGTCATCCTCTGGCCAGTATCTTATCTGTCTCGATGGCTTTATTCAACGCTCATAAAGGTCGCACTTCAAACGCTAACGCTGAGAGCTGTGTTTTTTTTTGCTATGAAAAGACCAGATGTTGTTTGAATGGATTCGTTTATTGATTGAATGCCTTGTTTTCTATTGTGTTTTACTCTCTGGCGTGAGGGCGATTGGGGCACTCGCTAATGAGGCCTGAAAGATAAAGACATCCAAAGGAAGTGATACCTTATCGACTGGCTACTGTGCGAGCTCCAACGTCACATCACACGCACGCACGCACACAAACAAACAAATTGCTCTGTATGTAAATCGCCTGCTGTGAAATGCAAATAATGACTTCAACCCGGTGCGATTGAAATGAATTTCATGTTTTAAATTGTCTGTTAAGAGTAAGTTATGCGTCAAATTGCAGCGCAGAAGCATTGCAAGCCCTTTGCAGCTAAAACCGTCTGACCTATCGAACGGCATATTCCATAAGAAATTTAATTTCACGGGGCACTATATGGTTTATGTGGCTCAGGGTTTTATTGTACAAGGCCACACATCAACACAAACTCTTAACTTCCACCCCAGAGTAAATTCCTGGTATTCAGCGGTGATCCCGGCCGGGCTCTTACTAAACTTTGAGATTCCAAGAATTCCAGGAGTATTCCTCTTTAATCCCCGTCCGGATTAGCAGGTGTGTTTGATTCGTTGGTTGGTGAATTCGGAATACAAGAAAACCGAAAAATGTACTTTAGTATGCACAAAACACACAGGTATATTCTTCTCTCTCTTTCCGGCAGTTCGTTGAGTTCACGGGCTTCACGCCACAAGACGCGTCAGTGTTGATTGTCTTAATCTAATCAATCTACTGCCGTGATGTGACAAATGGACGGGAAAACGCATGCAGACAAATGTGCCCGCTCAGATAAAACCAATCAAGGTCAGAGGAAATTTACCCGACCAATAACTCCGTCGTGAGATGAAATCAAACATTCATGCCATGATGCATCGCACAACCTGCGACAACCTGAAAATGCCTCCCGCCACCGCACTCTGTGTGCGTAATCAGCGACCCGAGGGTGGTAGTTAAAGTCGACCGCCATCTTGGTCCCACTCTTTCACCCAACACCCATGAGAGCGCCGACCAACTCCACCAACACTGACCGCAGTAGTTCAAATAATAAGTCAATATCTTACCAGCTGAATTTGTTCTCCTTCAATAACTTCCACAATGGCATAAGTCGTACTCATCTCCTTCATCCTCTAATCCCTCCCAGTAAGGTCGGAGGGGGTCCTTCCTCCTCACTCCACAGCAGACTGCGTCGGGACACGACCTCACCAGCACTGATCCAATTTTCGTCGAGATACTTCTCTCCCCGCCACCAAACAAGAGTGAACTTTCCCCTAACTGGACTTTCAGCCTTGTTTTCCCCTTGCACAAATTGCCCCCTCCTTCTCCTTCTCCCCCTCCTCCTCTTCCTCCTCCCGTTTTCCAAATACCTTGTAAACACGTTGAACTCTAACTGCCGGCAGTTTAATTGTTAATTCTTACTTTGGCCCTCACCCTCAGTCTTCAATTGACATGTTTTTGCTGGCGTGTATAACCTTGCTCAGCATGTTCAAATCAATAGAACCGTTGGGTGTTTACGCAAGAAAATGCTTGTGACATCACAAATTGTTGCTTGGGTTTGGACACCCAAAAAAATAAAAATAAAAAAAGCATATGTGTGATAAACACTTGGAATCATACTTTGCATTTAAATTGCAATGATGAGATCTTTTTTATTTATTTAAAACTTCTTGTTCCATGCATAAAGCTACGTAACATTTTGTCAAAATAAATAAATACAAATCCTGGAGGTAGAAAATGATGTATGGGGAAAAATACGATAGCAATGAATGAATTTACTGTTATTGTGTAGTAATCTGGTATAATTGCATAAAATGCATCCAAAGTATTCTGCTCAAACTTTTCAAAGACTGGTTATTGCACACACGATATTAAAATGGAACCAATGAATCTAGAAAGACTTCCAATCTTTTCAGAAAATATATGTTCAACATTTTGGATTGCGCCTTTGAGGGTTTGTTGTTCAGTTATCCACAAGCAAAGAGGTTTGCAATATGTCAGGGTGAGCTGAGGAATGAGAATTCTGAGAAAACTAATCGGTGCGGTTGAACTCTGCACCAATTGATTAATGAACTGATCAATAAGATTGCATCAACAGCGTTGTCCATATAATACTGCTCACAATCGTCATTCACGTGTTCGTTTTGGCCGGACTTACTGTGTTGGGCATCTGGACGGGGTCAATGTAGGCTTGAACATCATCGTAACTGGACTGCATGCTGATGATGTCATCAATGACCTCATCCATCTGAAAAAAAAACAAAAGAAAACATGGGAACACTTGTTCGGAGAGTATTATCACAGCCTGTAACGTCGAACTTTAGGATAAGTCATGCATCGGAGCCACATTTGCACACTCAAAATGACATGTCAGGAGGCCTTCAGGTGAACTCACCTGCAGGCGCATGTTTCAGTCTAGAGTCGACTGAAAAGATGACTTCTTCAAGGACTAACTGCTTAGACTATTTCCTCTCAGTAAGACTGACAAAAAAAAAAAAGAGGCTGAGAGCTCCGGTAGAAGAGATTTTGGTCAAAGTCTGCCAGGTTCAAAGGCCCTTGGCATAGTAAACTGTTGGTCTGTCACTTGTTAAAGTCGTAATAGCTGTTACGAGGCCATAATGGAGCATTTAAACTTCAATGAACGCCCGTGTCAGTTCGTCAATACTGTTATTCACCCACTGTGCGCACGACACAAATGGCTTTTAGAATGCCGCTTCAGCTTACCAGCTTACCAAAGGACAATTAAATCATTACGACCCATCATAAAATGTGCCGGTAATGGGGATAATCTTCAATCCTCATAATGTTATATGTATGCAATAAGGTCATATTTCAGGGGGAGACTTGTTCAAGGTGTTTTCTTGTAAACTGCACTATTTGACATGACCTCCAATATATGTTTACAGGCCACAGTCTCTGCGCCCCTACCTCTTGCTCATGGTTGGAGCCGATGTTGAGCATGGCCATTGGGCTGTTGGGTGCGCTACTGCCAGTCATGAGCTGCTCAGTGCGCCTGTGGGGAGAGTGGAGGGGTGGGGGGAGGGACGCCGAACCCCCTGTGGGCCCGATGGCCGCGGGGGGAGATGGCGGCATTGGCCCCGCTACGGCGTGAACCATCTGACAGAGAGAACCAGAAGAGCGGCTGAGCAACTTCCAATATGCGGTCACGGTGTCATGTCGCGGAGGAAGGATGATAAGTGACAGATACCTGTTTGGTGGCAAAGGTGGTGGAGAGGTACTCTTTCACCTGCTGCCTCCGAGACTGACGGATGTGGTAGTCTGTCGGGTTCTCAAGGTGGGTCTGTACCTGCATCGGAAAGGAAAGCAAAACTCTCGTTGATTTTTGAACATTTTGGGTTCTCACCATCGTGAAAACATTACAAGCGAAGAAAAATGATTGATGTGATGAAGGGCTTAGGGGTGTGTTTGCAAGTTCCTGCATTTTAAAAGCAACTCGTGTGTTGCTCGTAGCGAGCGTGTCCTTCTGCTTTCCCTGAGTGTGCTTTAAAATGTTGATTGACATTTCAGTTGGAGTTTCAGAGGTGCCAAATGTTTACTGATCATCCGCATTTTGTTTCCGAAATCACTAACTCGTTACGGGCAAAACACTGATTGTTGTCTGGCTAGCCAAAATGGCTAAACGCGATGCAGAGTTATGGAGGTGAAAGTTCACTTAGCATCCGGTATCAGCACAACATGGGTCACTAATTATCACCTCCATGGCAGAGAATAAGCTCGACTTCTGTCAGTATCGCTATCACGGGGAGTATTTAACAGGAGAAAGACAGGCCATGCTAGTTGCCTAGCTATCCTCGACGTAGGCGGGAAACCACGAAATAAGTGATGGGCGATACAGTGAACTTGCCACAAATTGCCTGGCTAAAACTGCAAGAGAAAATAATGAACAGTAACGTCACAACGAACCGGAAACAAAAAATGAATTAGGACATCGCTGCATAAATCAGCAGAGAGGAGGGGCCTATAAGGTTCAAAGTACATTGCAGTAATACGATAAAGAGTCATAATTTAATTCTTTTCTAGTCCCACAATGGGGAATATATATGTGAAAATGATCAATCGCGGCAGTCCTACTGACCTTAAGAACCTCCACGGGCACCTGCATGCTTTGGTAGTTCTGGGGTGTGCTAATGGCCGCAGTGGGGGCAGGTGGCCCGGCCATGCGGTGCTGCATGTATTGCAGGGCTGCATTTTGCTGCTGTTGCCGCTCGCGCTGCTCCTCTTGCTGCAGCTGGTCTCGCATCAGCTGAGGATGGAAATATGTGCAATCACTGAGCACGAAACAATTGATGACTGCAAAATTACAAGGTGAGGCGTTTGTTTCCATTCTTCTTCCAACTTCCAAAAAAAAAAAAAAAAAGTGGACAATAATAACGGTGGACAAGTTATGCTCATTTTTTTTACCTGCATACGCAGACCAATGCGTGAGGCCATTGCTGGAGGTCGAGGGGGCAGGGGAGGGCGAGACGAAGTCAATGCACCACAGTCCAGTCCGAGAGGTGGTGGAAGCTGTGAGAGAATGCAAGTTGGAAAAAAAAAAAAAAAAAAAAAAAAAAAAAAAAAAAAAAAAAAAGAAGAACGATCAAATTTGGGTGATTTCCATTGCAGTCATATAGGATGGATGGCAAGAACAATCGTGCCGATGGTGGGCACTGGGGTGCTAAAACGAGTATTGCGATACATGCTGACTCCGGTCATATGAGCAAAGAGGTAATGGGGAACACCCTGACCTCTTTACAGCACATCCTTCTGTTTTCTCTCACGCATACCCTCTTGCGACATTCAGATATAAACATTCGGTGGGGACTCCCAGTTCCCCTTCTGCAATGACACGTGTTCATTTCCCCTGCATGACTAAGCTCGGCTGGAGTGAACAAACAGCGTGCTGGGAAGCGACTGACGGTTTCTACTTCATTTTCCTTGTCTCGGTGTTGTTTTGACAGCCACAGATGCAGTCACATGAGGTTCTGAACCACCAATCGGAGCCAGACTCAGACATTGGACATTCATGGTCACGAAGACGACGGAGTGGAACGAGACAAAGAGAGAAAAGGTCATTGTGCACGAGGTACAATAAGAATGGCATCTCCTATTGAGGGAGGCTGAAGCTGCCTGTTGTCCAAAGTGTGCATTTCAGCACCAGAGGGGAGCATACACTGCCCGCTTTGTACCTGCGGGATCGCCCACATGAAAAAGAAACACCCGTGCAGATAATGACAAATTGAAACACTTCCATTCGATCACAAAAATGTCAAGTGGAAATCTGATCCACAGTCAAAGACCATCAGAAGTCAAATAAATGACACTAAAAAACTAAAAGAGTGATGTTTTCCGGATGCATATGTGCTCACATATTATATGTGACTGATAAAAACGAGGTACTCACGAACTTAAATATACAATCTTAATTTTTATGTTCAAAATTGTTCAATACATAATCAATCAACTTACACATCTGACCAAAAGTTATCAAATGTCAGTTATACACACATACGTTAAGAAAGCCCAAAGTGATTAATAATATGGAATTAAGTGAATTCTTATTTGTTAAGTGGAATGTATCTGCTGGAAATGACACAAGAAATGGAAAAGTTATGTTGAATAAAAATTTGCCCACTATTTCGCGGCATCTAAAACCCTTTCTACTTCTGAAGAGCTATAAAACTCTTCTTTGCCGTTGGACGTGACTTTTTTTTTTTTTTAAGTGCAGCTGCACTGATGCGATCTGCACCAATAATCATCAAAAGCTTCTCCGTCAGTCCAAACAACAAATCAAATAAGTGACAAGAAGCATTTGTCTCATTTGAGACGTGCCAAAGAAATCTAGCAAATTCAATTAAACACATTCGATGTGCACCAGTTTGTTCTAAATCAATTGAAACTTCCAACAGGTCAACTGCTCCTAAAAGTAGATCTCGTGGCGACATTCCACGGCCCTGCTGTTTATTCGTTTGCACAATGAAACAACAACAGGAACAACAGGCTAAAAGACAAACAATTACACAGGGCGTGGAAAAGAAGCCTGAGGGCTCGTATGAAATCCATATGCTGTCAAACACACATGACGTAACTCGTGTGTGGCTTGCAGCTCTGACTAAGTCATGGTATGTCAGATTTGAAGTGTCGCACGCATGCACGCACACAAGTGGGCTATCATTTCCTGATCTCATATGGTGACACTCGGCTACCAGGCAGTATAACATCCCACGCTGGCCTTTCTTTCCATTGCCAAGCATCCACCGGGGGAAGCAAGCATCTGTGACGCAGCGCAGGGACAGCAGGACCATTGTTGTGTCCGACGCTGTGATGTCACAAGCCCCAGCACTTCAAACGCTCGGCGCCAGTGGGAAGACACGGAACGGAGGAAGCCGGGCGCAGAGGTCAACTCTACAAATTCACCACCAACATGCGCGTCAGCGGAGGTGTGCGGACCACAGGCGCCGTTAAACCATTGACAAATTATTACAAGGAGTGCTTTTCTGCCGTCAAGTCAAACCAACTCGTAGCACATATTTGATAGTGTGCCCGGACACACACTTGGGGGCAGTGTGGGGCCATGTCACTTGTGCTAACAGATATGGTGTTAATATGTGTGGGTATTTTTAGATGTGCGCTATGCCAACAAAGGGCTTTTAGCAGCCAAGGGGGGGGAGGGGGGGGAGTAAAAAGAATTTGTGTACAGAGACGAACACAAAAAAGGTGGAGCCTCTCAATAAGACACGTGAGTGCTACACATGAAACTAAAATTATAATTTATAAGTAGTTTCATTTGCGCAAAAAGTCTGAATCCAAAACAAACACGAACGTAACATATGCAGTCAATCAGACTCAACACACACACACACACACACACACACACACACACACACACACACACACACACACACACACACACACACACACACACACACACACACACACACACACACACACACACACACACACACACACACACACACACACACACACACACACACACACACACACACACACACACACACACACACACACACACAGACATTCACAATTTGGGTAGAGACTAAAATAACATGCTCGCTTTCTCTGTTCTCCTTTTCAGGAACGCGTTGCAGCTTTCCTTTGAAACAGGCATTTTTCTTGGCTTACTGCTAAGCGCACGTCTTTGTTTGTGTCGGGGCTTGAGGTGAGCCTATAGGCATGAACACAAAGTGTCTTCAGTTACAGGTTCTGTTCGGGAGGATTATGGGAGTCGGCTGGCCCGGCAAATATGACTTGACAAACACAAACAGCCATAGCCCTTGGTGACAAGAGCACACCAAACATTCTGGATGAAGACGGACAGACACGCACGCGTCTTGTGTTCATGCCGTACACGCTTCCTGATATCCTGATGGGATCCGTTCATGGGACTTCATCTAAAATATCAATTCATTCTTTAAATTGATGGGGGAACACTGCAAGGTGCTACAAAGCACGACTGCCAGAATGGACGTCTTCTATTGATTTTAGATTTGAAACTCAAGAGGGCAGACATACGGTATTTACCTTGTTTGAGAGGAAAAATGTTTTTTTTTCCCGACAGGACTACGCTCTGCTGCTGCTGCTGATGATGATGATGATTACATGTCTGGAAGCTGAAGCACGATGATGACGACGATGGAGGAGAGCGGTGATGGGATGGAACAAGAACAAAGAGACAAAATGACAGAAAAGATGCTTGGTTATAAAATGGAAATGTAAAAATCAGCGGGTGTGTGGGACAGTCATCCCCCCTTTCAAATCGACAACAACAAAACAAAAACTTGGGCCTGTCAGACATAATGTTAGTTGCATTGCTGTAATTGCAACACTGTGGTGTTCTCTTCACACATTTACATTGATGAAAAAAAGTCACACCTTAACTTTAGCCACAGGTGCTTCTACTGAACCTGCAGAAGGCTGTTTATTTGAAAAATATCACAGTAGCTCTGACATTAAAGCCCGGATGGCGATTGGTTGCCAGTGTTTGTGCACATAATGAATGTAGGTTTTTCATCAGGGTTCGTTAAAAGTTGCAAATGTTCGCCAGATATTTACAAACAGTTTTAACAGTAACAATTTTTCTTGTCACATTTTGAACGAGTTTTAATTTTGATGGCGGCAAGACAAAAAAAAAACTGCTTGCGACCATGAAAGGAGAGGCCAACTAATTAAAAACTACTTTTTTTTTTTTTAAACAATAATGTGTTCCATGCAGCCCCATTAATCTTAACACGGTATTCTGATTCAAATTGTGTCTGAGGAATATGAATTGAGAAGCAAAATATTTTTCCCCCCCACCATCTCAGGTGGTGGCCATTTTGCATTTGTCGACTGAAAATGACATCACAATTGCTCGGGGCTCAGGTGACAAACAACCACAGCTCACCAACTTAAACATTTTCTTTACAGTACCGTAATAAATTCTGTAGCCCCACTCATCTATTCTGATTAATATTTTGTTTGTGGGATATGAATCAAGCAGCAAAAGCCACCAGTTTGTATCCATCTTAGCGAGCGGCCATTTTGCCAGTTGTTTGAGAATGTCTGGCGAACGTCTTTGCAATCTTTTGCGACCTTGAATGAACCCTGACCAAAGAACAACATTCGCAAACACTGACAAGGCAGTGTGATACCACCTTAAATTAAATTGCAGCTGTTCATGAAGTGTTTTTGTATGAATGATGGAAATTAAAACCGGCTGTTGTTGGCAAGATTTTCTGTTTTTGAATTTTTTAAAATCTGCTAGCAACAACAACAAAAATGTTGCCTTTACATAGCATAAAATGTGAGGTGAGCTTAGAATGTTCTTAAAAAAATCTATATATATTTAGTCATGCCTCCCCTGAAGTCCGCTGCTGAAGCCAAGGCACACCTCAAAACTTTTACAATTTGAAAACCGTTGGTGTTAAGGAAAGAATAGTTGCTCAGATGCAAGAGCTAAGATTGGCAAATGCGATGTGAATGAGTGACATGTTTAAATGGGGAACATATCGTTAACAGGTGCACAACCCGCAGAACAACACTTGAAGACTCTTAACAGAGGAGGCACGAAATCAACAGACGCCGCTTCCAAACGGGGCGCCGACAGGACTGTACATACAACCGATAGATGTGAACAGAGCGTGATTAAAAAAATAAGGCATATATATATATATATATATATATATATATATATATATATATATATATATACAGTATGAAGGTTTTGATCATGTTTCCAAAATGGTGTCTGCGGCTAAAGCAGCCGCCTGACATAAATAGTTGGACACTTTCACGTTCATTCTCCAGATGAGATTTGAAGTGACCAACATTCTAAAGGAAGGCCACCGTTTGTAAGGAGCGTGAACCCGCCAACATCCACGAATCCTTCTGTCCCAATGCAAAACAAATGTCTATATTTAGTCCACCTCTAGTGAATGTGTAAACATTAGCTCCCTACTAAGGCACAGGAAAGACAAAGATGATCATCATCAACAAAACACGGCGCATCACTTCCCTTTTCTTCCCTTCGGTTATCACAACTCCTACTTTTGTCAGAGTTAAAGTAACTTCCTCTACACACAACACAGGAAAACAACCGACCTTTGTGTACTTTTTTTTAACATTTGTGAATATTTGTTTTTTTAAAAACAGGTAAGGTTGGTATTCCCTTTCCTTTTTCAACTATGTTTTTAAGTAAAATAGAATGGTGTCTAATTTGAATCCCGAAAAGGAAAACAGCTATTCCTCATGCCTAACCAAACTGGTTGAACAAAAATTACTTCGCGAACACTTTGTACACAGGTATTTGCACTCAGATCACAAGATATACAAACGGTTGTTGCTGTTATTGATACACGCTGTACACTTGAGGCAACAAACTATACAGTACGTCATCTAAAAAAATATATAGAATGCTCTCTATGCGCAGTTGTATTCCGGGGATCATTTAGAGACGACGACCACATCGTCTTATTTAAAAGTGCTTCTGTTGTAGTCGCCAAAAGAAAAAAAAAAAACAAACTTTCTGGTCAACTGCAGAATGTAGGAGCTCAAATGCTTACCGGCAGTTCTCCAACGAGCTCAGAAGTAAGACATCCACGTGAAAGCCGCTCCTCCACGTGCCGGCAGATGCACTTTTGCTTTGCTGAGCCTCACCAACTTCCAAAAGCGAGTTCAATGGTTGTGTTGTCACCCCTCCTTCAACTGGTGGAGTTACAGTCACTATTCATCATCTCCCCCCCCCCCCCCTCTAAACACTGGCTCAGCTTCCTCCTCCCACTCTTACTATTCCCCTAAATTAGGCTGATAGCTGGAGTCAACAGCAACAACAAAAAGAACTTTGTCTACAGAATTCATCCCCAATTTATTTTTTTTTGTTGTTCTTGTCTTCTTGCGACTGCAGAAACGTCATCCCCATTCCTTGTGTGCAAATGTCTAACACACACCTCACATAAGATGCGCACACAAAGAAATGTACTGTATTTGTGTTTCACAGTATAGGACAGTGAATATGAAGATTTAATGAATGACACTCCCTGGACGTTTCAGAGTTCAGTCTGAATTTTTGGACATGAACAACAAATCTGTGATATGACAGACATACAGATGTCGGGCTTGCATGGAGCCTTGCATTCTGATTTGCATAAAAATTGAATGACAAAATGGAATGAAAATGCTCCATATAAACAATAGGAATAAAATGGCCAAATCCGCAATGAATTTCATTCGGGTTCACAGGCGTGATATATTCCTTTTGCTAATCCGAACAGACACGATTCAATCACAATAGTTAGGCCGCGTCCAATCTACGCACGCTCGGCATTCGTAAATGCAGAGCGATGTCAACGTTTCCACACATCAAAATGGCTTCCGGACAGAATTTATCTGCAACTGCTTTAAAACTACTTCAAACTTGTTTTTATCAAGCTGTTGCTTTAATGAACATGTAAAAACAAATCACAACCTACCGAGCTAAATAAATGGTTGAACTCCTTCCTGATAAATCACATGATGTTTACGTCAATCTGTGCGTATCACATGGCTGTAAAATTACTGTTTTGATTAATATAGTGGTGCAAGTATTTGGTGGATCAGAATAGATTATGTAGGGTCCAGTCAATGTGACAAGACAGGAGGTGTAGTTTAAAACACCCGCACCAGTTTTGAGTTTGCAAATCCAAAGAAGCATTGCTCCGAGGGGACCGTGGCACACACAAAAGAGCTCCCACAATGCCTAAAATTAAAACTTGTTACCTTTCATCAAGCTGGAAAGGTCACAGAAAAGGTCTCCAAAAGCCTTGACGTACATCAGTCCGGGTTAAGACAAACCGTCAACAAATGCAATGTCTCCTAGCTGCGGCCGTCCTGTAAAGAGCACTGCACGAGCACATTAACAGAATTTTCAATGAGGCGAATAAGAATCCAAAAAGTCAGCTAAAGACTTCCAGGAATACCTGGCCCATGCGGACATCTCTGTTGACGACAACAAATTAGCTCAAACATTAAACAAATGGATGTCTTGGAGGACACCATGGATGCTACCGGCAAGCAATGAACAGTGTGGGCAGATGATCCCGAACTTGAGTTGTTTGTAATGAACACGCAATGCTACTTACGGAGGGGAAAAAAAAAAAAAAGCACAACAAAAGCACAACAACCAACTGAAGCTTGACACAGGATGGGCAATGAACACGACAATAACCAGAAGGCAAAAGTAAACCAACAAATGAATGTCTTCAACAGAAGAAAATGCACCTCAACCCGATTGAGATGCTGCAGCATGACCACTAGAGGGCGATTGACACCTGACCACCAAGGAATAATGAAAGCGGAGTCATGGTCCAACATTCCTCTGATCTGTATTCTGCCATTACGTTTGCTTGAGGTTATGCCAAACGAGGCTGAACCACTTATAAAATCCAAGCGGTGCACATATTTTTAAGTTATGACATTTCCGTTTTGTGTTCAGTATAAGCATTTGTTTCTGTGTTATTATTTTGAAGAAAACTGCATTTGTCTATTGCAGTGACTTACATGAAGAACAGACCACGTTTGATGGTGAAAGATTCATTTTGAAGTGACTCTAATTGATTCGATTGTAGCCGTCAGCCACTCTGAATCGAATGACAGCATTTTGCCCCGAAGGAATCATCTTTGTGTTAACTTGGGCAGGGACAAAGGAACACTTGACTTCATATCAAGAAAAATTCAATGAAAAAAGAAAAACGAAATACAATTTGGTTCAATTTGATGAAAACGAGTTTTAAAAAACAAACCGTCATCTGTCCTCACAAAACTTCCACAAAAGATGTCTGGCTGAGAGTCACGTTGAGAAATGCTTTCAAGAAAACTGCATGCAACCTGCCCACAGTATTTCTTTCGATGAATGCACACAAGCATCGGTATCAAAGTGCCCCTCTACGAGAGGTTGGAGCCTATCACAACAAAGACCAACATTTATAGGCCTGCATGGTTCAGCAGTACACGACTGACAAACATGCCTTGTTTGTACACAAAGCATTCATCAGCTGGGCAAGCTCCAGTTCTCATAGTGCTTGCAGTGTATTTACAGGGCTATTTCGGTCGAGGGGCAGGACCCCTCCAGGCCCTCGGTTTATTGGCTGGGAAACCTGCATTCCTGTCAAGACCAGCCAATCTTAAAAACAAAGTGGAAGGAGAGAAATCATCACGAACCAAGACAGTCGTGTACGCTTTTGACAATGGGTCCGTCACACGGAAGTTTACTTTTCCAACAAGACAACGGTCGTAAACATAAAGCAAAATCAATCAATCAATCAATTGAATGGTTCAAAAAGGAGCATGTCAGGCCTGAGAATGGCCAAGTCATAGTACAGACCTCAATCCAAGTGAGAATCTGTGGAAAGATACCTCAGCTAGATCTGTTTTGCAAGACAGACTGGGCAAAACGTAAAGTCTGAAGTCTATTTAGGAAATGGACACCTATGAGGCTCAAATACAGTGGTACCTCGACTTACAAAATTAATCGGTTCCGGAAGAAATTTCTTAACTAGAAAATGTTGTAAGTAGAGATGAATTTTCCATGTAAATGCCCTAATCCGTTCCAAGCTCCCCAAAATTCAGACAAATGTTTTCTAAAGCATAAAAATGCATCAAAATATGTCACAAATACATGTTACAAATTAGATTATTGCACAATAAAAGAGAGTTGTGCATAATGTAAAAAAACAAAGAATAAAGAATAACAATGATGGTCATTTAACTTTTAACTGTGCATCCTCATCGGGTTTTTTTTTGCCCTTTTTAGTTCACGTTCTCTCTCTCAGAAGTGGTTTTTACCTGGCGTTTTGTAAAGAACTGATACAAGGACGTCTGTTTTTGTCGGCTTTTAAAAATCCTTCGAAAATGTCCAAGGCAAACGTCAGCATAGTGAGCGATCGCCCAACTGGGTGGTTCACATTTACGTAAAACTATCGGACTGGCCTGAGGGGCAAATGACGAGGAAGCTGCATAGACAAATATCTATCTATCCACACACAGTGACGTATATGATAGAGGTTCATCTTAGCCAATGGGATGCCAGGATGATGCTCGGGAATAGCCAATGGCAGAATAGCTATAAGTATGTTGCGTTCAGGAAACTTGGAGCTGTGAGGAGCAACCCATACTGTATTTTTACCTTTCGTATTTTGAAATTTCTTTCGTAACTAGAGGCAATATTTTCCTGCTGAGGCGTTTTGTAACTTGAAATTTTCGTATGACGAGATGTTCGTATGTAGAGGTACCACTGTACAGTTGAAATGGGTTTCTTCAATTCTTACCCTGGGCAATTTCACTTACACCATCAGGATTTATTGATGGATTAACTGTTGTGATATTTAAAAAAAATTATATATATATATATAAACTCTAAATTAATTGGCGGTTACAGCACAAACAAGAACATAGCGAAAAAGGGTCAATTCAAGTCACAAGAAAGTGGCCAAACCTCTTGATGTTTATAGCCCAAAAATATTCTTCCCTTCAGAACATATTTAGTGTCCATTATTAACGCAATGTAAACAAATGGAGAACTAGAAATGAGCTTGCGTCAGAAAGAGACCACGTCCAAGAACCTGCGAAGCCGCCCTGCAGCATTTCTCTCTGCATGGCTGAAAGTCACCATGCGCAGCGAAATGGAATGGGAGGTATTTATGAGCTCAGTTGCCAGATAAGGGTCACACGAAATTAATGCCAGTCACTCCGGGCTGCTTTGTTGCTAAATGCGGTGCGCGCTAATAGCCATTTAATAGAAAGACAGTGGAAGCCCCCTTGAACCATTGAGAAACAAATAACTTGGAATAATGTGGCTGTGCTAATCACAGATTCCAAAGCTTTGCAAGCATGGGTGTTTCTGCAGTTGACGGGAAGCATTTTTAAATCACTGAATTATTCATTCACGTCGTTACTGTTTTGAGAATTACTAACAGGTGATCCATGATCACCGTTTCCAGAAATGGTTTTATCAGCTTTTTGGTAATAGACCAAAGGTGATGGTCATTCTAATTATGACATCAATACGGGGTGTTTTCGGAAATGTGTCGCAAGTGATGGCTTCCGATGAATATTTCCTTTGTGTTGTCATCTCAATCGATAGGGTGGAAATTGCTTGGCTTAGTCTGGGGCGTCTGAGTGAAATCCATATATTTCCTGACCGAGCGACACATACCCATGAATCATCGGTAGACCGTTTTAAAAGAGCTGATTCTGCTGAATGCTGTCAAGGAGAGACTTTCTTTGAATGTTTTGCCACTGTTAGTCTGAAACACAAACACCTGTGGTCTAAAATAACAGGGGGATTGTTACCCCCCCCCCCTATACTTGTTTGAGGAAACACGCAGTGGTAAGGTAGCATATATGGAATTTAGAGATAATAATGTTCAGTGTAAGTAGAAGTACAGTTCTCCAAAAGTTGTTCTGGTCCTTTTATTCAATGGAAGACAGCCCCAAACACAAATCACAGACGACCCTTGCGGTTCATCCAAAAACCAGGCCAACCGCTTTTGTGTTTTTGTCTCTCTCTCTCTCAAAAAACAAAACAAAAAAAAACAACTGGTTGTGTAAGAGAGGCTACAGTCTGCAAGTCAAAAGAGGATATGAGACAGTAGAAATGAGCACAGATGGGGAAGTGGAGTCACACATTCAGCACATGCCCCAAAATATCCCACCCACACTCACCTCTTCTAGATCATGGGTCATCAAATATCACATGCCAAGCTGTCATTCCACTGGTTTCTAAGAAGCACCGTTACGTGACATTTTCTGTGTGCTTTTTTTTTTTTTTTTTTAAATCTCTCTTCTTTAAGTAAAATCCAGTAAATCACGCAGGCGCTTCCTGGCCCAGTCACGAAGCAAAAAAAACAAAAACAAAACAAAAAAACAAAAACCAGCCCCTATCCATATGGCTGCTGAAGTTGTATTTACACACACCTAGTGCGCTTTCACACTGGAGTACATCGGACCAAGCTGGCTTCTGTGTGTTTGCACGGACGCTTCTGTTTACTTGAGGAAAATTAGCCCCATCACCAACACGTATAGGCAAACACAAGCCCAATGAGGCTGAAATAGGACCACTCGCACACTTTTCAACATGGATTGCACACACGCTTGCCCGAGTTTGTACACTCTTTACATGGGTCACAATGTGAACCAATGCGTGACAATGATACAGTACAGTGGGGTGGACCAAGTGCCTTGCAGACCGATACCGGGCCACAGAACGCAGTGAGAATTCGATGAAAGTAATGTGGTGCTTTTATAGCTGCTCAATATACGAATCAACCTCACACCTGGCTGACAGTGACCACACTGTTGAGTGAGTTTGTTTACCTACCCCTGACTCCTCTCACTGTGCGTACTTTGCAACGTCCGTCTACATCTGTCTCAGTTTGTGAGCTGCAGAGGTTTTGGAAGCGAGAGGGAGTGAGAAAATCTAGTCCAAATTTTAAGAGGCCGCAAAGGGTTTGATGTCATCATCGAGGAATCTTAAATGGCGTTTGACAAATAACTTGCAAATTAAAGAATTAGACTGACGACCAGATTTATGTTGCTGAAACGCAATTTCTTCAGAATAATAGTAAATAAGTACAGCGGTGCTCTGAGATTTGAGTTTCAATTGTTCCATGAACACTTTTCAAATTATCTTTCTCCATTGAAAATAATGGAAACTTCGATTAATACTTTCCAGCCGCCCCAACAACAAATCAGTTTTGTGGTCATGTTTTTAAATAAACAATGGCACTCTATGATATTGTATTTTGGTAATCAAAGAGAATTTTGAAAAGTTCAATCGTTGGGGCAACATGATTTCATGCTGCATTCTAATTCATTGTGCTGCTCCTTCTGGTGTGCTTGCCTTGGCTACCGGGAGGCTGTAATAATAGACATTTGTGTTGCAGCAGATTAAAAAGATACACCTGTGAATATTCTTGTATTGTCTGTCTACATGTATCCGATGCTCCTAAAAACGTGACTCCGGTGTCAACGCTAAAGGTTAGCATGTCAATGGCCTTTAGCATTGTTTGTTAGCATTAAACTAAGTGGGCTTTCACATGTCAAAGCTATGTGGTAATTTTATACAAATTGTGTAATTTGTTTCATAGTTAGTTTGACACTTCAACTGGGTGTGGCATTAAACGGCTTGAAGCCTCTTTTTTTTAATGAGTTGTTCAAATATTTGTCAAAGTGCTGCTTATTGTGAAGTGGGTTGAATTGAGTTCATTGCCACTATGTACAACGCTTAAATTTGCACTTAGAAGTCAAAGCACAAAGATGGCTGAATGGCGCCTCGTATTTTGAAAAGCTCATTTTAAAAAGAAGTAACTCATATCTCAAGGCACCACTGTATTCGGAACACTTTTCAGTATGACCAGATTGGCAATACAAAAACACTCAAAGAAATTAAAAGCTCAAATCCTCATACGGTAACAGATTTGCTCGATTAGTAGTAGTCCCAGGTGTTTATTTGAAGGGAGAGAGTATAATTGAGAGCAGCTCATTTGTACAAATGTTAGAAGATGCTACTTTCCTACTATTTAAGTCTAGGCAGTAAAGCAGAGCGTCGGCCTTACGCTGCCTCAGCCGAGCAAAAAGCATCAGGACAGCTCTCACCCTGGCAGTGACCTATTTGACCTGTTGCCCTCAACAAGGCACCACAGAGATGCAGAGCAAGGACAATCAGACGCAATAAGACTTTTTTTGGGGGCTCCAAAATCCATTGCCACCCTTAATTGATTAATTGGTTAACTGTGACATCTCTAGTTTGTTTAATTAAGTGGACAACACCGGCACATTAATTAAGGCATGTTGTCTATTACAGCAAAGATGACTATTTGAGAAATTACATTAAGTACCTAATTTGCATTCACTTTTGAGCAGGTCTAATTGCATGTTCCCACAAAAGAAGAGAGACCACCCATGAAGCAAAGAGTGACGGGGACAGGTGGTATTTTGAAAAGATTGGATTATTAAACATGATGAACAACAGCACAATATGGATACCGGTACTTTTGAATCAAGTGGGGTGGGGGTAATGAGGAGTTGTCGAAAGGGGGTAAAGTTAGACCACCAAGAAATACTATGGGAATGCATCACATTAACTATCCTTATTACTGGACTGCTTTTTTAAAAATCATATTCCTTGTATCACATTTTTTACTCATTTTTTTGTAACAGTGATACCAACCGGTATGACAAATTATATCCCCACTAATAGTAAACCAATGGTTGAATGATTTAAGCCTGAGAGCAAAGAGAATACATACTTTGTGGTACCTTCAACAAATTATGTTGGCAGTGTGCAATTAACTGTAAGCCAAAGTATTTGAGCAGGCAATATAACTTATGTAGTCACAGCTTATACATAGCAACACAGCCTGGGGCTGAGGTGTTGTTACTGATACTGGCCTGGCTTCAGCTGAGAAATGGCAAGCGGCTGACGCTCAGTGAGAAAAGGAACAAGTCGTGCATTTTCAAATGACAAAATCTCGATCGAGAGCTGAATCAAAGAGCCTCTCAACGTTTTCAATAAGAAGCTTACAATAACAGACTATTATGACACATTTAAAAATTAAAAACACCATTTTAATTCGTTTGACTGATCTGAAATGTATGAGACTGCAAAGCATCTTAAAGTTCTTGAACGTATCTGCCTTTTATAAGCACAAATAACATGTTTTAAATACAAACGTAACCCCCCCCCCGCCCGCACACACACACACACACACACACACACACACACACACACAAATAAATACATACATTAATAAAATAATCCATTCAAAGTTGAAATACGCTTTGCCTGATTTACGCCGGCGTTGTTTTAAAAGTGAAGTTTTGTTGAAACGTCACGCTTACCAGCTCTGAAGGTCAGACAGAACGCAGTTAAGAGTAGCTTGGCGACAACTTCTCTGGTGCACTCCCCAGGGAGGAACCAGCAACAACCTCTAGCACTGAAAAAAAAAAGTGCTGAGTTTGATCAAGTAAACGCCCCAAAAAAGATTACGTCTTTCGCCACTAGCACATGTCGCTACGCAGCGTGCAATGTTTTGCCAGTCTAGCCGTGGCGGCCTCTCGGCGCGTCGACTGTCACCTGTACCGTCACCACTGGCATCGGGCTCGCGCGGGCTTGTGGGTAATGTAGTTCTCACGCGCAAGCAGCCGGGACTATAATTAGACAGTGACGTGAGAATTGTCAACGGAAGGAGGGAACAGGTCATCCAACAAGACCAAAAGCAAAGAGGCAACTTTGTTTATTTATAGCTGCAATTTTAGGCGCTGCCAATGTTATATAATCAAGACTGTTCCATCCGTCTTTCTAAAAACTGATATGGGCCCTGGTAGGACTAAGGTTCCCACACAGGTTTTAGAACAATGGACTGTAGGATCCTGACATTACTGGATGACTTATATCAGCTTGAATTGGTTAATAAAAGGTCTTTGTTTAGTGGTCAGAAATTTGTAATGGTATACGGTACACCATTGTGAGAAAGTTTGGGGTCAGGTCACCTTGACAATTTCGTGAGTTGAAATATGTGTGTGTATTCATATATCCACTGTATATTTCTCCCCTAATGGCCCTCTCTATGTGTATAATCTCTATACATACATGCATGCACACATGTATTGTATGCTATAATCTCTATACATACATGCATGCACACATGTATGAACTTATTGACTTTGGTGGATTGATAGTTCTAATTATGTCCTGGTACCGTATATACTGTTATTTCAAAACATTGGACATTTCTAAAGAGTCCCAAGCTTTTCAAGTAGTGTACAAGTAGTGTGTTATATGTACTACTTACAAATATGTTTTTAAATTCAGCAGACCATGGTGTAACAATTGTTGGGTAAAGCACATACCATACTGATAACCATTAGGTGTGTCTGGCTGCTGGGAACTGGAAAATGTTCTTTTCTTTTTGTGTTTTGGTTGTTTTGTTTATGTTGACCGCTGGCTGAAATGAATAAATAAATGAAATGAAATTATCAGGGAAATCAGATGTGATCACAATACCACGTGTCACCACATGAGGGAAGTGTACTGTTTCAAACAAACTACAGTCAGTATGGCATTCAAAGGGTCATTTTCTTTTTTTATTCATTTCAAGACAATTAATGTTCGAGTAAATAGTTGATCCCCAACTAAAACACTCAACTGGCATCTACCAAATGTTTGTCTCTATGAGTCTTCACAGCACATTAACAGATGAAGAGATGCCACGTTTTATTAAAGCTGCTAAACAATTCAGATTGAATCCTTTTCTGAGGTAGCGTCTTCCCTCCACTGCACATTATGATCAAGTACAGCAGAGCCATGTATGATTTGACATTCAATACGCTTAACACAAGGGCAGTTATTACAGTGGTGGAAGGAAGGGATTCAATTCACACAAAGTCAAATTTGTTTTTTTTCTGTGTGTGAAAAGCGAAGAAACATGAATAGATAAACAGCGATGTAAATGTTCTCACTGTCCACTTATCACACAATACATTAGGAGTTTATGATTAAATTATCTGATTAAATCAAAATACGGTTATTACTATGAGGATGTGGATGGGGACGGTTTTTATGGTTTAAAAAACATTTTGTGCATGCATTAACATAACAGAATTTCCTGAAGCGGTCATCAAGTGGCCATGTATTATGATTATTTATTTAAAAAAAACTGGCGAAAGCAGGCAGCGGAGGGAGGACTTTGTATCCCTCTCACGTTATCTTTTGTGACTTTCTGCACGACCCAGCAGTGATCGATTTGAAGTGAGTTTTGGGAAGGCCATCTTTATCGACCGATAAATGCTCAGTCCGTGTAAGTCAGGAGGTTGGAACAAATTTCTCTTGGCCGAGCAGCAAGCAAACGGTGAGGATTCTGGGTGTGACGCTCTGCAGTAGTCGCAGTTAGAGCGAGCCATTTATGTTTACTGGGACAAAGGGTACTGCGGATGCCACCAGTCCACAAGCCTCACACTGTGCACAGGATCCAGCACAACCTGTGTGCCGCCATGATCGCCTCTTTTCTTCCCTCTTTGGATCGGTGAGTCCTGGAACACGAGACGAACGCGGTGATGGCGCATGTCCGTGCTGACGTTGATGGTGAACTACAACGACAGCACAGAGAGCAATGACCATCAAAGAAATCATAATAAATGATCAAGATAAATGTCATGTTCTTCCCATGTTCAAATGGCAACTGCAAAATCGAAATCTTACAGTAAGTGTAAAAACGGAGAGATTATCAGACCAACCAGGGTAAGCGTCATGCCCATGACCACGGGGGTGAAGATGAAGTTGAACGTTGACACTTGAAGCATGTAACAGTCAGAGTCCGAATTTGTGTGGACCTCTTCATACTGTTGGGGCATCCGCAAGGACTTTGCATGTCCGTTCTTCGTGTTTCCCTGCTCAGGAGCAAAAATGATGATTAGGTAAACTGTTAAGCATCAGTGTAGTAGCTGTTTTGGAAAAAGACAACTACCTGCTTTAAAAACTTGAAGTTGAACTCCCACAATCCTTCTGGTCGAGTCCCAGTCACCTTTTTTATCCAGAACAATAAACACTGCAGAAGAAAAAGTCAGACATTCACTTTAACAAGATACTGTCCATGCCAAGCCTTGTCCGGGTTGAGTGAACGCTGGCGTTGTCTGGCTGCCGCTGATCACCCCGAACACATTTTTATAATTTTATCTGTGGTTTTATTGCTCTTTTGATTGTAAAGTGTCCTTGGGTATTTTGAAAGGCGCTTATAAATAAAATGTATTATTATTATTATGATTGTTCTTTGCTTCCACAGTCGAACCAACAACTCACAAAACAATATTGTTGATGATTGCCATTATAAGAGATTGAGCACAAAAAATATCCAGTTGAACTATAAACAGAAACTGAAACATCTGTAGGAAAAAAAGTCTTAATCGTGTCTGAGAGCAAGGTGACAGAGTAGTTTACCTTGGAATTGAGCAAAGTTGTGGGTGTAGATTCTGGCATGGTTGGAATTTTGGAGACACGTGAGCTGAACGGCTCGTACAAATGGAAAAGGGAGCGAATCACACGGGCCCTGAGACTGCACATCCTGTCAATGCAATCAGGCTGCAGACGAAACGGCAGGTCAACATCGTTCCTGTAATGCCTTTGAATGGGAGAAATGATGGGAGGGAGTAAAAAAAAATACATATCAAGTATGTTATACTTGAACCGCAATGCAACCACTATTTTGGAAACACTTTTTGGGCCAACCTCAATAACAATCAGACACTTTAAAAAGCGAATGCGTGATATAAAATTGATGGGGTAAAATTAAACTCACCTTCTGTATAGCCTGGTCCAAAAAACTGCAGTGCATGTGACCGTCCATGCATTTCTACAGATTAGTGAGAATCTGCAAACGTCTTCTGGTCGAATATAAGAAGAAAGCACAAGCCAGATGTCCACTGGATACTCCTGTCCGTCACTGCTCTCACTGCTCTCTAGAAGGACACAAATTGTATTTATTTAAAACAAAGCTGCTTGTCACTTTTTTCTTCATCAACGCTGCCATATCATACCCTTTCTCCTCTTGTTCTTCTTCTTGTGGATCACTTTAGTGTCACTGTCGCCATCTTCTTCTGCGTCTAGGTCATCACTGCTGTCCAAACCATCTATTTTGACGGTCCCAGCAGAGGAAAGAACCTCTTCTACAGTACCCTGAGATGCTTCCAGGCCACATAATAATTTGACTGAAAGGTAAAGCGCTCAAGCTAATCAGTTCAGACACAAAACCCTTTAGAAATTGTGTGCAGCAGTCATTGTTGAATTACCTTCTTTTTCAACTGCATTTGCAACAGCCTTTTTCACCCTACCAGACTTCACAACGGCCGGATCGGCATCAGCGTAATCAGCCACAGTCACTGAAGTGGGGAAAGAAGTGCATGGTCATGCAGCACTTATCTTAAAGAGAACATGCACAAGACCTCTGGCTTATATTTAACCTGCGAGCTATTTGAAACCTAGGGCGGTATGGAAGAGATATGGTATTTTATATTATTAATATAATTAATTGATGGTTTTAGAACGTACTGAAGCTGTCACGCCATAATTTCTTTATGAACCAGGGGAACAGCTAGCTTGTTGGCTAATGGAAAAGTGAACACAAACTCGACCGACCTGATTCCGAGCAAACGTCCCCAGCCCGAAATTTCAGCCGTTTTCGGTTCCCTTTCTTGGGCATGTCGACACTAATGTTCTGTGGACGCTTAACGTGGCTGTGAATCCAGCCATGGCTCTATGGCAAGCTGGGATTCAGAAAAAGAAAAAAGAATGAGAGAGATATTGAAAATTACCCCGCCAGGATCTTCAGCCATCATGGAATGACGTTATGGCTAACATCGCGAGAGTAGAGTTGTCTAATTCAGGAAGTAGTGCTGCTCGGGTTTATATATGAATGGACCATCGATTGGCACAACGCGGCTGAAGTCAGAACGCAACCATTTTACGTTGCCAATGTTCTTGACAACTTCTGTTATTTTTTCGCTGAAAACAGTTATTGCTGCGCGTTTTATGCTATGATCTCAACGTATGGAAAAATCAAAGCCCCCGAAAGAACGAACTTCACTGTTTGCATCGAACATTCAGCGAAAATGATCTCAGTATCGTGAATTGTGACTGACAGAGGTTCGGTTTACGTTTCCCAGAGAATTTTTACCTGGTGGGCCTAGCTTTTCACAAGAAAATGTGTCAAACTCAGGCTTGGCGGCCATATCCGTTACAAAACATCATTTTATGTGACCCGCAAAAGCAAATCGTGTGCATCAATTTCCAGGATTCTCGCTAAAATCTACCAAAATGTCAAATCGTTATATGCAAAATGATATAATGCGGGTTCAAATCTGAGCACCTGCCCTTCTTCTTGCATTTGTTTTCTCCTGTACTGGCTTTCTCCCACATTCCAAAAGGACTCAAAATAGGTGAATTGATGACTCCATATTGACCATAAGAATGTGAGAAAATGGTTATTTGTCTGTCTATTTGTGCAATTAGCCGACGACCCGTCTCAATGTACTGCGTCAAACCCAAAGACAGCCGGGATAGGTTCCAGCTCGACCTATCGCGCGAAGATAAACGCTAGAAAAAAAAATTGATAGATGGATTAATGAATGTCGTTTATTCGAGGTCCATTGCATTTAAGTTTAAGAGAGGTACGGCATTGCTATTCACACAATAAATACTTTTACATAACTTTAGCCTAAATGAACTGGTTTATTGTATTTTCGTGTTGGGTTGTAGCAAAGAAAACACTGTGAGGCTATTGACATTTTTTTTCCACAAAGCCGTATAATATGTGAAGTATATGGCACACGTTAGAGCAGTTAAAACCTAAGAAGGCTTGTAATGCCGTTTTATGTCTCCCATTACAAACGCATGGCGTGATCCCATTTTCATTGGATATCCTGCAGGGAGCGCTGTGCATCCAAGTGTGCAATCATGCAGAGTCGTAATGAGCGTGTGTCTGTGTGGTGGTGATGGAGCTACTGGGTCATAATCATGCAAATAGCGCTGCACAAGTATACGTTCACCCGTGAAGCAGAAGACAAACTTGACCTTGTAAGTGTACATCATATGAGGTAGACGGGCGACAATTGCAGATGCGTGTGTGTTAAGGGGGAAGGGGGCGTGCGTGTGTGCGCGTGTTTGTGTGTGTGTGTGGGGGGGGGGGTCTATGGGGATAGAAGCAGAGAAGGCGGATGCAAATAAGACTCACTCTCTGACACGCGCGCACACATACATAGACGTTGACTGTCTCCAAGAGCAGATCAGACGTTCTGTCACGGATCTATTCTGGCATTTTGGAATTCTTCCGTACTATGATCCCCGCCGTGCTCGCGGACACCGCCCCTCCGAGCGGCCGCGCGCCTAAGCTGTCAATCACGTCACGCCGGGCTTGGTACATGTGAGCGAGAGAGTGCATGGCGCGCCGGCTTGGGCGGATCTGCACACGGGGAGAAACGACGGTGGTTAACGAGGATGAAAGGTCGACAGTTTTCGCATCATTTCGATCACTCTGAATAGGTAAGAATATATGGTGCACTGTTGGAAGAACACGCATGGCGCGCGAACATTAAGTCGCGCGTTTGCATGTTGCCCGTTTTTTTTTTTTTCTCGTGGCCTCCAATCAGTTGAGATGCATAGGTTAGTTTATATGTAACACACACGCCGGTCTTGAACAGACAGTTCGCATCGCCCCTGTCCATTCAGCGCAGCAGAGATGATGTGCGAGGTGATGCCGACCATCAGCGAGGGGGACTCGGCCGGTCCCCAGAGAGGAGCCGGCAGCGTCCCGAATGGCTCCGAGCAGGAGGCCAACTTCGAGCAGCTGATGGTCAACATGCTGGACGAGAGGGACAAGCTACTCGAGTCCCTCAGGGAGACACAGGAGACCCTCATCCAGTCGCAGACCAAACTGCAGGGGGCGCTGCACGAGAGGGACGTGCTGCAGCGTCAGATCAACGCGGCCCTGCCTCAGGTGAGGAGCAGCCGGTCTTTGGAGGGGAACAGATTCCATACATTTATATTGCGCTTGTTATTTGATACTCTGTGGTAGCCTGCTTGGCTAGGCAACAGTCAGTTCATTGTGGTTGGTGAACGTAAGGCGTTTATAGATTCGCACATACTGTGAAGAAAGATCACCGTCATGGTAGCCTTGTTTCCAAAGCATTGTGTGAATGACTTGGGACTCGTGATCTTCAAGTTGTATGAAAATAGGTCAGAGTAAGTGAGCGGAGTCCTTCTACAGAGACCTTGCACAAATTGACTTTCCAGTGGCCGCTCAGGACTGGGGTACGTCAAAATATGTTAGAAATGTAAGAAGATGTATTGGCGAGCGCAGGTCCCAGTCTCCTGAATTTGCGAGTTAAAAGACCCAAAAATGATGGCCCACATTGGCAAATACGTGCACGAATGCAGATGTGATGTTTTCAACATTGTTTTAAAATGTGTGCCACACACTGCGCCGGATTTACACTTTTCACGAAAACAGAGTTCTGTACCACTGCAAACTGCAACCACAATAATGAACAAGGTGAATCAATACCACCCTGCCAGTGTCAATCAAAATTGAACATTATAGTCTTTGTAAGCTTATCTTGAATTGGATGTCAATATTCCCTTGTAGTGATGTTGATAATATTGTGGCTGCCTGGTGTATACGATGCTTCTCTTTCAATATCTTTTTGTGTGAGTTTGGCTATCGGTGAGAAAACCACATTTACAGTTTGGATCTTCAACTGAAACACTTTGGAAAACCTTGCATCAGTAAGAGTCTTACCCAGCAGTAAATGGGCAAATAAAGGTTGTTCACATTGTAATCATTTCAACCAATGAGTCCAAGTACTTGTCATATGTCAGATAAATCAACTGAGTGCAGCAATTAAGGAGTGAAAAACAGTTTCCCTGCCTGTGAGTTACTTCTTGTGATGTTCCCGATGTAGGTCGTGACTGGCATCAAGTTTCCTCCTTAATGGGTTGCTGTTTTTCAGCTCTTGATCTTGATCAGCCATCCTTGACTAAGAAAAGTCGAAAAGTGGAGTTGTGACGATCATGGCCTGGCCCACATTATGCTTGGAAACCCCGCAGAGAAGAGGCCAAGGCCCACCTTATCATTAATATGATTGAAACAGCCTCACGTGGTGACCTGCCTGCTCCTCAGGGCCATTTATGTACTTATGGCGACCTGGAATATCTTTTGATAGCCCGTGAGTGTGTGTTTGAGTGAAAGAGAGCTGAATAAGCGATGTCGCAGCCACCTTGCATGGCGACAATAAGGCCTCAGCACATAATACTGTGTTATCCTCTCCGACCATCAGGTCTAAATGCGTGGCGTGATGTCACACCGAGCACGATGGTGTGCTGCATGCATGTGTGTGTGTTAGTGGTAGAGAGAGAGAGAGAGAGAGAGAGAGAGAGAGAGAGAGAGAGAGAGAGAGAGAGAGAGAGAGAGAGAGAGAGAGAGAGAGAGAGAGAGAGAGAGAGAGAGAGAGAGAGAGAGAGAGAGAGAGCTCGGATGGCAAGAGCCTGTCATGCCTGTTTTCTAATCTTGCTTCAGCGTAATGTGTAATTGTAGCTATAATTCAAGTATTAGTTATACCGTCATACACCTCAGGGACATTACACACACATTATGACTGGCCTGCTTGGCTATAAGCTGACTGCGCGCACACACGTGCGGGGTTTTCACACACCAGTTGTCCTGAATGGAGATGATGCAGTGGGCTAAGCCAGTTTCTCAAACTCGGGTTCAGAAGATAAATTGGGTCAGAGCTCAAGGGTCAATTTTTATTGGGCTGTGGATTGTCTGAATAAAATACTGTAAGAAGCTATCATATTGATCATCAAGCAGGCACACGTTTTATTCCAGGATTTGCTGCGCTCATTTGAAGAATGACGTCTGGCCTCAACACATTTCTATAGTGAAAAATACAAACAAACAAGAAAAAAGGAGGAGTGAATCAAAGCTTTGGATGCACTGAATGTATTAGAGCACTATTGTGCTCTTTGCTGGAGCCAATGATTCTATGTAGCCCCCCGGTCGGAAGTGTCTCAATCGTTTTTTTTCTCTTCCATGTTCAGTTCCCTCTGTTCGTAAGGCGATGTAGCTCATGCATGAGGACAGTATGAGCATGGCAGGACAGCATTGCTATTCCTCAAACCAAACACTTTGTCCTCTGCTGATTTTGCCAGACAAACATTTGTCTTCAAACATGCATCATCTACACCTACTTTATCTGCGAGTGCGTGTGTATGTGTGTGTGTCCGTGTGTGTCCGTGTGTGTTTGTGTGATTTGACAGTTCTGGGCCAGTGTGCTCCCAAAGAGTCAGGAAACACTGAAGACAGAACAATATACAGGCACAAAAACATAGGGGAAGAAAACGTATGGTTAAATCAATACCGTTGTGATGATGTTCATCGAAACCGAGCATATTGTTTTGTGAAGTCTAAATTTGTGATACGGCTCTCAATAAATTCTGCACCTCATATTCACTGACTTAATTCAACGAGTCAGTGAGCGCCACGCAGTTATCTAAACGTCATTGTTGTTTTCAGAAAAGGAGGAGAATGTATGTGAGGAATAGCAATTATAATAACAATAGCATTGCTCTGTTCTCTTATGCTCATTCATTCATCCAGTCATGCATTTTCTAGGCACTGTATAGTATGCGACTTGGTCTTTAGGGCCTCGGGTGAGCTTGTGCCAATCCCAGTTTACTATATGCAAAATAGGCACACCCTGGGCTGATAGCTAGCCAACCGCGAGTCTCCAATTCGGCTAACTTGCAGGTCCAGAAAGTGCAAAATCCTCACAGGAAGGCCGGAGCCAGAAAAGATCAAACCCCCAAACCTCAGAACAATGAGGTAGACGTGCTAATCATTATTTCAGCATGCCTTATTTAGTTATTTATTCTTTAAAAAAAAAAAAAAGGCATGTTACTCAGGCTAGCCAAAATCCTGCTCTATTGAAATCAAGCTAAACAAATAGATATTAGACGTATAGCCCTATAATGTTTCACACACTGAACCGGCTTGGACAGTTAAAAATCATTTGGTTTTGCCCCTCCATAAAGTCGAAACTATTGTATTTAAATGTAAAATATTTTGACCAGCAAACCAATTGCTGTGATGCTGAGATTGAGGTTGCCACCCTTGCCCAGACTGACATCCATTTTTAATTTGGCCTTCATTCTGGTCTCAGCTACTGACCTGCATCTCTCATGATGTCGGTCGTGACTGTTACAAGGATAAAATCCGTCCACAGACAGACAGATTTATTAGTAAGCAGCAAATCAGCGCAACAATATTTCTTCCATTTATTCATCCTATCGCCAATTACTATGCCGATAAATCTCAACTGAAACCCATGCTCTAAGGCCTTCACTTTTCCGAGCATTTGCGTGTTTTCAACGAAAAGATACTCTATTTCGGTAGGTTGTTTCCATAGCAAGAGCATCCCGAAACATTTGAAAACAAGTTTATTAGCATTTCTGTGCTAAAAAAAAAAAAAGACAGTGAAAAAGGAAAACATGTGAACGTATTCACTGGACTGCAGGCATTTGTCGGCATATTCCTCACTATTAAAACAGCAACAGCGGATCACCAGGCTGCTGTTGGTTTTGTCCTTGTTGCGCTTCTCCAGCAAAATCAACATTTACCATAGCTGCTACGGTGTCAAACGGAATTCTGTTATTTTAAACTTGAAAAAAGAAACTGGTCATGTTCCAGTTTCCCGTGTGACATCACCAATTACTCGCCTTGCCTGTGTGTTACAGCGATTTCGGTCATTTTTGCGAACGGAGAACGGGGATTGTTTTTACATTGTCATCTAAACCTTTTTCTCGTCATTACCTTGAGCTCCTTACTTTGCCAAGCCATTAAAAGTGGTGCGAAAGCTGTACACTGCTGCTAATAGGTGTGCTGAATTGTTATTTCCATATACCCCACAATGAGAGGTAGACACTTTAACTTTGCAGTAATTTGATGCCCCCTATTATTTTGGAGTGTCGATGATGAGGAGAGCGAGAGAGAGAGAGAGAGAGAGATAGAGAGAGAGAGAGAGAGAGAACCATGCTGGAGATGACAGCATCGCTGCAGTCGCTTGTGGGAGAAACATGGCTGCTTGCTAGTGTACATCGCCCTGGGCTACTTGCTTCCACACATACACTTACGTGTCACGTGTGTTTTTTATGTATGTGTGGCCGTGTGTTTGTGTGTGTGTGTGTGAGAGAGAGAGAGAGAGAGAGAGAGAGAGAGAGAGAGAGAGAGAGAGAGAGAGAGAGAGAGAGAGAGAGAGAGAGAGAGAGAGAGAGCTCGGATGGCAAGAGCCTGTCATGCCTGTTTTCTAATCTTGCTTCAGCGTAATGTGTAATTGTAGCTATAATTCAAGTATTA
This sequence comes from Hippocampus comes, assembly GCF_001891065.2. Lineage (NCBI taxonomy): Eukaryota > Metazoa > Chordata > Actinopteri > Syngnathiformes > Syngnathidae > Hippocampus > Hippocampus comes. The sequence goes on along the minus strand of NW_017805625.1, from coordinate 3,094,172 downwards.
GTTATACCGTCATACACCTCAGGGACATTACACACACATTATGACTGGCCTGCTTGGCTATAAGCTGACTGCGCGCACACACGTGCGGGTTTTTCACACACCAGTTGTCCTGAATGGAGATGATGCAGTGGGCTAAGCCAGTTTCTCAAACTCGGGTTCAGAAGATAAATTGGGTCAGAGCTCAAGGGTCAATTTTTATTGGGCTGTGGATTGTCTGAATAAAATACTGTAAGAAGCTATCATATTGATCATCAAGCAGGCACACGTTTTATTCCAGGATTTGCTGCGCTCATTTGAAGAATGACGTCTGGCCTCAACACATTTCTATAGTGAAAAATACAAACAAACAAGAAAAAAGGAGGAGTGAATCAAAGCTTTGGATGCACTGAATGTATTAGAGCACTATTGTGCTCTTTGCTGGAGCCAATGATTCTATGTAGCCCCCCGGTCGGAAGTGTCTCAATCGTTTTTTTTCTCTTCCATGTTCAGTTCCCTCTGTTCGTAAGGCGATGTAGCTCATGCATGAGGACAGTATGAGCATGGCAGGACAGCATTGCTATTCCTCAAACCAAACACTTTGTCCTCTGCTGATTTTGCCAGACAAACATTTGTCTTCAAACATGCATCATCTACACCTACTTTATCTGTGAGTGCGTGTGTATGTGTGTGTGTCCGTGTGTGTCCGTGTGTGTTTGTGTGATTTGACAGTTCTGGGCCAGTGTGCTCCCAAAGAGTCAGGAAACACTGAAGACAGAACAATATACAGGCACAAAAACATAGGGGAAGAAAACGTATGGTTAAATCAATACCGTTGTGATGATGTTCATCGAAACCGAGCATATTGTTTTGTGAAGTCTAAATTTGTGATACGGCTCTCAATAAATTCTGCACCTCATATTCACTGACTTAATTCAACGAGTCAGTGAGCGCCACGCAGTTATCTAAACGTCATTGTTGTTTTCAGAAAAGGAGGAGAATGTATGTGAGGAATAGCAATTATAATAACAATAGCATTGCTCTGTTCTCTTATGCTCATTCATTCATCCAGTCATGCATTTTCTAGGCACTGTATAGTATGCGACTTGGTCTTTAGGGCCTCGGGTGAGCTTGTGCCAATCCCAGTTTACTATATGCAAAATAGGCACACCCTGGGCTGATAGCTAGCCAACCGCGAGTCTCCAATTCGGCTAACTTGCAGGTCCAGAAAGTGCAAAATCCTCACAGGAAGGCCGGAGCCAGAAAAGATCAAACCCCCAAACCTCAGAACAATGAGGTAGACGTGCTAATCATTATTTCAGCATGCCTTATTTAGTTATTTATTCTTTAAAAAAAAAAAAAAGGCATGTTACTCAGGCTAGCCAAAATCCTGCTCTATTGAAATCAAGCTAAACAAATAGATATTAGACGTATAGCCCTATAATGTTTCACACACTGAACCGGCTTGGACAGTTAAAAATCATTTGGTTTTGCCCCTCCATAAAGTCGAAACTATTGTATTTAAATGTAAAATATTTTGACCAGCAAACCAATTGCTGTGATGCTGAGATTGAGGTTGCCACCCTTGCCCAGACTGACATCCATTTTTAATTTGGCCTTCATTCTGGTCTCAGCTACTGACCTGCATCTCTCATGATGTCGGTCGTGACTGTTACAAGGATAAAATCCGTCCACAGACAGACAGATTTATTAGTAAGCAGCAAATCAGCGCAACAATATTTCTTCCATTTATTCATCCTATCGCCAATTACTATGCCGATAAATCTCAACTGAAACCCATGCTCTAAGGCCTTCACTTTTCCGAGCATTTGCGTGTTTTCAACGAAAAGATACTCTATTTCGGTAGGTTGTTTCCATAGCAAGAGCATCCCGAAACATTTGAAAACAAGTTTATTAGCATTTCTGTGCTAAAAAAAAAAAAAGGACAGTGAAAAAGGAAAAAATGTGAACGTATTCACTGGACTGCAGGCATTTGTCGGCATATTCCTCACTATTAAAACATCAACAGCGGATCACCAGGCTGCTGTTGTTTTTGTCCTTGTTGCGCTTCTCCAGCAAAATCAACATTTACCATAGCTGCTACGGTGTCAAACGGAATTCTGTTATTTTAAACTTGAAAAAAGAAACTGGTCATGTTCCAGTTTCCCGTGTGACATCACCAATTACTCGCCTTGCCTGTGTGTTACAGCGATTTCGGTCATTTTTGCGAACGGAGAACGGGGATTGTTTTTACATTGTCATCTAAACCTTTTTCTCGTCATTACCTTGAGCTCCTTACTTTGCCAAGCCATTAAAAGTGGTGCGAAAGCTGTACACTGCTGCTAATAGGTGTGCTGAATTGTTATTTCCATATACCCCACAATGAGAGGTAGACACTTTAACTTTGCAGTAATTTGATGCCCCCTATTATTTTGGAGTGTCGATGATGAGGCATTCGCTGATTTTCAAGTGTGGAGCACAGTGGGTAGCCTTGAGACAGGAATTAACAAGAAACAGCAAGGCTGGTTATTCAAAAATTTAAAATCCGCACGCGGATTTGAAGAGAGTCTTGAATCCAGTTTTCACATTTAGGTGAGTTCAGTTGGGTCGTTTTCTCACAGTGATGCAATTTGTTTTCCATTTGTATTGTAAAAAAAAAAAAAATTGTCTTTCCAAGTATGGTAGTGGCAGGGTGACTTTGGATCACTGGGTTGTTTTTTTTCCCCTCCTTTTCATTTGTCACTATCTATAGTTAGTTACTTTGCCAAGCAACCTCAGAGCGATGACAAGGGAATCCTGCGGCCTCCTTGCCATTCGTTTTACAATGCCAAATTTTTCACGGTGAAGATTTCAGATGGAGCCTTGTCCCATTTTCACTATTATTCCAAGAACGGCCAACCACATCCCAGTATGAGGTCTTATAAGGGTTATAAAAAGTTTCCAGTATTCAGCTGCGTGTTTGTGTGTAGTGATGTTTGGACACCTGTTCCAGTCAGATGCAACACTGGCTATTTTTTGCCAGCATACATCAACGCACGCACACATGCACACAATGCAGCCATTCCAAAACAACAACCAACTCTTGTATTGAATTGTAGTGGCCGGACATGCAGTTGTGCACAAACTTTTATCCGTGGATCAATTTGATACTTATAGTTTTAGTTATGTACTATGATTATATTTTTAATACAGTGACAGCATGCTGGTATCTCCAGAAGAACAGTGTGCCTTGTCCTAATACCTTCTTTCCATTTCGGTTTCAGGATTCAAGAGCCATTTTCACCAGGTAGTACTCTTCAGTTACACTTAGCTCCTCAGGACTGTTGGGACTCGTTAACGTCTAAGAAAAGCAAGTCCTCAGTGCAAAAGGCATGAAAAGCATTTTTTTTTTTTTTTTTTAACATTTTCTTCATTATTTGCTTGTCTGGTGCTGGTTGGTGAAAACAATATACTGTATACGTTGCAAAATTGGGTGCTGCATTTCAATTGCCAAATTCTAACGGTGGTCCTAGAATAACAAACTGTGGTTCTTCAGTTTTGTTTACTTTAAACATTAAATAGGATTTACAAATAAGTTCCTTTGAGCAAAACAAGCACATTGTTGTTTCCGTGATGATGCCAAATGGAATAAAAAAATAACAAAACAAAAAAAAAACTAAACAATTCACCCCCTTAGCATAATTTTTGTAAGATGGTTAGGCTGGTAAATGAGGTGCATTTATTTTGTACCTTAACTGTGCTCAGAGCGCACTGAGTCAGAGCTAATTCGAATTACGGCATTTTAGCCCTGATTTTCCATTTGCCGGTAGCGTTTTGAGCTGGCAGACAGGAGGCACATTGGCTCCGGCTGCGCTGACATGAGACGAGAGGCTCGCTGATGCGTCAGTGACACAATCCAGATGTCACAAGAGGTTTAGTATTTGGATCTGAAATGTTTAGGCCACCATAAATGACGATTAAACCATGTATGTTTTTGTAGTATTCATTCTGAGTCACGTGGTTAGCAGGTTTAATATCAGCATTGCTTTCTGGTGAAACTAGCGATTGGCTACTGTGAAGGAAATGCAATCTTGTATGTGTGTGTTGTTTAAAATCCACTTAGCAGTTTCTCTCAAAAAATATCAAAATATATTGAAGCTCAAGACACGAGCACTGGTCGCCACTCAGCCATTTTTCCTAAGTGGAGTCGTCACGTAGCAGTCACAAAGTGGGCAGGTCCTTGAATAATGAGCGACGAATGTACGTCACAAAGCCACCAAAATCAAATTTGCACATTTCTGTAGGACTTTGCCTTTCAAAGATGATTGCAGCCAAACAACAAACCGCTTATTCTCATGATTATCATTAACAATTTTGTCTTTCGTTGTTCTTACTAGAGGTAACTCCTCACATACTTCTGGGTCAACAGACATGTTTTCACATTTTATTTTTACAATCGCGTTTTACTGTAGGGGAAAAAAAAATAAAACATTGTCAACCACATAAAGTCATAAAAAAAAAAAAAAAGAGCCTGTTTTTTCAGAGTTGCAACATGTTCACTTTGTGCGTGTGAAGTTTGCTCTCATCCATGCCAATGTTGAGCTGACGCCACAGGATCAAGTGTTAAAATGCGTGCGGCAGCGAGAAATCATAGGCTTAAATCTAAATTGGCTCTGCGAAGAAATGCAGTTCCGACCATTGCGATAAGACTTTGTTTTGCTGTACATTATTATCCCGACTCTGTCATTTTAATTCCCATAGTAGTGCTGGCAGGCCGCTAACAGCTAGAAGCGACGTATGGCTAACTGGGAAACAAACAACAAAAAAACAAACACTTGTCGGTACCTGGGCAGGCTGCCAATACGCCTGACAAAAGTATTTTTTTCTTTATAAATAGTGCTAAATGGATGGCAGTATTTTCAAACACTCAGAGGAATAACATTTGGTGTATTTTCGGAAAACCAATTGAAACACTGACAGACAGAAGAGCCACGAGCTGCTCTGTGGGAGCCAAAGAGACGCAGGTTTGGGAGCCTCTGGCCACCCCCGTGAACTAACGTCACAGAAACATTCTCGGTTTCCGAACGTTACAATGTGTGATGGATACGTCAGGGTTTATGAGCGAGAGAGCATGCCCACAGCAAGTGTTGTTTACACATGATTGGTAGCGGCAGCGTGATAGGCCAATATTGGGGAGGGCGAGTGAAGTCACTTAAAAAAATAGGCCCCATTCTCATTGGTGAGCTGCCGATGCCCAATCTTTTCGCTGTGTTACATAAGCCCCAAACAGGGGAATTTGGCTTGATGCAGAGCAAAGTGGAGCGTAAAGTGAGCAGCTGAATGCCACCAAGAAACCCTGTTAGAGGAGGAGAGGGAGGCAGCAAAAGAGAGAGATAGGGACGGAACATGAGAAGTCAAGACAAAAGGACGTGAAAATGTTCTCAAGGGCCTTCTTGTGACGCTATCTGCATTTTGGGGGCTTTTTTCTCCTGGTGTTTTAACTTTGAACATTTGATACTTCCATCCATCCATTTTCCGACCCGGTTATCCTCACAAGGGTCACGGGGGGTGCTGGAGCCTATCTCAGCCGTCTTCGGGCAGTAGGCGGGGGACACCCTGAACCGGTTGACAGCCAATCGCTGGGCACACATCCATCCATACTCACACTCACACCTACAATTCAGAGTGTTCCGTTAACCTGCCATGGATGTTTTTGGAATGCGGGAGGAAACCGGAATACCCGGAGAAAACCCACTCAGGCACGGGCAGAACATGCAAACTCCACACAGCAAGGTCGGAGCCGGAATCGAACCCTGCACCTCTGCGCTGAGGCCAACGCGCTAACCACTGGCTCACCAGGCCGCCTACATTTGATACTTGTAGGGCACAATAAATATATGTATTTAAGACACTTGATCAGACCAATTCCGCTTGTTTGAAAAGATACAGGCCACTTGTGAGCATATTGTAGTATTCTTTATTTTGGGATGTGTGCCTTAAGGGGTGTGGCCTTGTGAGGTACGTCAGGAGCAATAGGGCTGGTTCGTCCATGTGTGAGTAGCTGGGCGTGGGTAGTGGCCGACAGCAGCTTCTTCAGAGTATTCTCGTTTTGTATTTCAGTGTTTGACTGTTCAATAAAGGGCTGAAAGTGCACCCGCAAATGTGGCTCTTGTCGCCCACTTGAGCGAGCATTAAACTACCCCCACCATTTCTTTTCATTTCATTTGAGCAGGGCATATCTGATGCTCAGCCACAACTTGGCTCGCAACTCCAAAAAAAAAAATAAAAACATTAAAAAAAAAATCTACCTAATGACTCTCATAAATTGCAAAACTAAATCTAAAGCCCACGAAATAGATCATGATTTGACTCCAGCGTATAGTATCTATGTACAGTTTCCTACTGTCCCGAGTAGTTTCACACATCCAGATGTAAATACCATGAAATACATGCTGAATTCTGAACGTTTTTTGTCTGATATTCATCGTTTGATCTGAAACCCAAATGTCTTCAGTTTACAACAAAAACAAAGGAATTGACTTTGACGTTCCAATACTTTTGGAGGGGATTGTACTGTACCTCCCGCAGCAGCAGCAGCAGCAGCAGCAGACTAACATCACACTCCTCTCTCGCCAGCATCTTGACAGCTTTACATAATGTGTCATTCTCTTCTTCTCGGCCGCTCGCAATATTCTCTCCGCTCGGTAGCTCTACAGTTTGATTCAAGACCTCCTTGGAGCGGTGTCTGACCAGGTTGCACAGCTTTTAGCCCCCTCTGGGAACTAATGGATTATAATTGTGCATCGCTATCACCGCCATGCTGCCCTCTCACACCATGACTTCGGCGCGCCATCTTTTACTAGCATCCATCCTTCGCTCCTTCCGTCCCTGCGCCAGTGCCATCTGGCTCTCGGCACCAGGCACATTTAGCTCAGCGGGGAGCCAATTTGTCCCCTCTGCATCATGGGAGATCAAGTGGGGACTGCGAGAGAAAGAGAAAGATATACAATTTAGATTTAGAAAGGATGAGCGGGATGACTGTAAGTTTGAAAGGAAACAGAATCAAAACGGTCTTAGTATGAGACGTGCCCTTTAGAGACGCATACACAACGCATGCACATACGTACATATGTGTGGACATCTTCAAGACTTTTTTTTTTTTTTTTTTGCAACCAGCAGAGACACAGAGTGTGACATCAGAGGCTAAAGTCCGCCGTTGAACCGTTAAAGGGATTTAAAGAAACTCATAATGCTAAATGCACTCCATGAAATACAGTTTGTCAGCCACGAAGCACTCTCCGCGAGCTCCCATTCGGCTACCGCACACGCACGCACGCACGCACGCACACACACGCACACAACACTTTCTGAGAGCGTGACTTGCAAGTAAAATAGAGGATTTAGGAGAAGGACACAGAGTTACAACACAGAGTTTGGCTCGTTAACGAAAGGCTGACATTGAACATGTTTCTTGTCTTGTGTGTGACTTCTCCCATGTTATATTCAATTATGACTTTTCCATGTTGCATCACTAGTGACAACTCCCCGCCCCCCCAAAATTATATTAATATATATTGAAAAATTAATCGGTCATACAGTACTTCTAAAATTGTCAGTCAGGTTGAGGTTTTTATGTTCACACATCAATAGTGTGTGAACCAGTTGGTCAGCCAATCCTCCATTAAGCGTCTCCAGTTGGTCCAGAATGCTGCTGCTCGCCTCTTGACTGGTACTCGTAAGAGGGAGCACATAACTCCTACTCTGGCATCCCTTTACTGGCTCCCTATACACTTTAGAGTTCTTTTTAAGATCCTATTATTTGTTTTCAAATCTTTAAATGGCCTCGCTCCACCTTACCTCTCTGAGCTCCTCCGCCCCTACACACCTGCCCGGCGCCTCAGGTCTGCGGACCAGACATTATTAGAAGTACCAAGAACTAAGTGGAGGCTCAGAGGGGATCGAGCCTTTTCCGTTGCTGGTCCCTCCCTCTCTTGGGAATGACCTCCCACTGAACATTCGGCAAGCCCCCTCGCTGCCCATCTTTAAAACTTGTCTCAAAACTCATTTGTACTCTTTGGCATTTGACTCGGCATGACTCAGACTTGATCTTAGTTTGACTGTTTTGTGCTTTTATTGTCGTATATATATGATATTTGAACAGCACTTTGTATACAGCGATGGTTGTTTTAAAGTGCTCTATAAATACAGTTGAGTTGAGACTCCACTGGAGAGCATGGAATGCAATTTCTACAAGTCCACAGCCATCATTGCTAAATTGCCCAGACGGTGTTGCACCTGGCTCAAAACATCCTTCACACACAGCCGCATGGGGATAAACATGCACGACGACTTCTGCTAGCACACTTAAGCGCCTCTCCTGATGCGAATGAGAGATTAGCCACTTGAAAGCGGAGTCATGGCCGGCCACACACCAAATTTATCCGTGTTCTGAGGGTCGTCTGTGATAAATACATGGTGACATGCTCTGACTTTGCCGCAAAAGCCACGCTCTGGTTTTATTTCAAGACCTGAATGCGATCTTGCAGAGTACACTTGAGTCGTATGAATTGACTCGAGTCAGAAGCAAAAGGGAGAGTTTGCACACTTTGGCTCTCCTTATATCCACGCTCGTGTCTTGGCTTTTCTCGCTCTCTGTTTTATCAGCGGCGTTCACTGTTAGCGTGCGCGCTGAGAGGCCTATTAGTTAGCTATCCGTCTGTCAGATAAAGCTTCATATCTCTTTGCTCGCTCGCGCAGCTTCGCTGCGACTCCATAAAGGTGGGCAGTGTGCGCTCGTGTGCGCAAAGATGTCCTTTAGCGATTGCACGTGTGCAACGAATCGACCCAAATCAGCTCATTAAACTAATCGCCGCGTCTCCGTGGCCCGAGAGCATGATTTTTAAATGAATTTGTGTGTGTGTGTTTTTGGAACAAGGTAAAATTAGTGACTGCGCTGTACCACCGTTGGCGTCAGCTTTTAATTCTTGTTCTCTCTCGCCTGAAATCACGTTTTGATTGTACGGAGTGCCGTTCACTCGATAAGATTGGGGGTCAGTAAGCATTGCAGCGCCCCATTAGATGACTGGGGGCTCTGAATTGAAATGCGTCGACGCGCGCTGAGTTGCCTTCCGCTCCCTCTACAGCTGCCACTGTCTTGTCCTGCCCTCAATAACTCCCTCCCACTGCCCTTTCATTCGCTTGGCCCTTACGCTCTCTTTTGGACCAAAACATACTCATTGCATGTCAAATGGCGTGATTTGATCACCTCAGAACTGGAAATTGAAAATCTACCTTGTACCAGTGTGAGGTGCGGATGTTATTTGTTTATTTTGTCCTGTCAGATTTCAGTCCGTGTGCTGCCATGTCAATCTGATCCGCCTAAGACCTTCGGACTCAGTCGTAAGGGCCGTCATAACGTCATTTACAGTGTATTTACAATGGGACTGGTTTTGATCAATCCGATTTCAAGTTCACCTCAGAAGATGAGTGAGCCTGGCCCACAACAAAACATCCAAATGTTTCCCTCCTCAAGTGTATTCAAAGATGAATTGTTTTACTTCATTTTATTATGAAGTAGTGGAGATCTACCTGTTACGGCAGTTACCGTAACAAAATGTACTGTATAAGTCGAGGTTTCATCATTGTGAATCAAGCTGTTTTTTTTGTTTTGTCGCGGGTCGTTACGGTTTCCTTCGGAAGGCCGTTTTGACACGTGAACCCAAACAATGAATGACGAGTTTTGACACCAGAGGTCGGTAAAACTATTTGTGCAGATATTATTACATTTATTTGAAAGGGGGATCGGGAAAAAAAAGAGTGAAGACAATTTACTGTTTTGGTATTTTAGCAAGAAACATGAAGTCGATGCACATAGTTTGATTTTGTGGGCCCCACAAAATGATGCGGTGGGCCAGATCGGGGCCCTTGGGCCTTGAATTTGATAGCTGTGCTGTAGCGTAATACCGTTAGTTTTTTTTTTTTTACCTTGTTTGTAAGGCTATTAACTGACTGTTACAAATTGTGACCGTTTTATGGTATTGACTAATCACGATGAACCATGACTCGGCTGCAGACGCCCTTTTGATTCTGTCTCAATTAATTTGTGGCCCGAACGATTTAACTAAGCAGACCTCAGTATTTGGCTACTCAAAAAAAAAAAATAAAATAAAATAAAAAAAACACTGGCATGGAAAGAGGACAGAACATTTAGTGATTTTCAAGCAAGCGCATTTGACCGAGAATTCACAGCGGCAACAAGAAGATGAGCTACCCAAATTGCAGCCACTGTGCCCCAACGTGTCAGAGAGGCTTGTACACTCGTCTCTGCATGTGAATCTCTTTCGATTTTTACTCCATCAATGCGTCCACTTGAAAATGAGGACCAAGCAAAAGACAACTGTGAATGAGAGATGGAGGAGGGGCCTGTAGTTATGTTACATAAAGGTCACTTGAAGCTGTGCGGCTTCCATCCCACGATGGCAGCGCCCAGCGCCCGCCCCTTCGATCCCAACCCCTTGCACACACACTTCCGCTGCCATCTTCCATTACTCCTCCTCATCCGTATCCAGTTTCCACTTGCACCCTTTTGTCATTGTGGCTTGTTTGGTTTTGCCTCCTCAAGGGTGATCGACAGTTTCTGCGCTTCTCAGCTCTGCGTGGACCGACATTTCTGCATCTTGTGTCACTCGCCGAATAACCACTCTTCTCGTTCTGCTCTCGTCTGTTGCGTGAGAAGAGTAATGGGGGGGGGGGGGCTCTTGATTGACAACCTCCTTAAAGAGCTGCTTAAGTCCGTCCAGTTAGGCTGATATAGAGCATTTAAAGCGACAAACTCTGGGGAGAACCCGATGGATCTGCATGCCTCAGTCAATTTTCTTTTATCAAATCTGCGCTTTTTGTCCAGACATGAAACATTAGCATGTGATCAAGAAGGAGAAGAGCTGCCCTTGCTTCCAGAGTCAAATAATGGTCATTTGTTTTGTGTACGTGTGTGTGTTTGTGCCAAGTCAGCACACATAGTACAGGTCTATTCCATCATCTGTCATTGTTGGCAGGTTATTTTTAATCCCCTCATTTGTCATGATCAACTCTTCTTTCCTCTCCATCTCAAATTACACTGACTTATGTTGTTGTGTTACACACAAGCAGGCAAAATCCAGTCGGAGCATGTTTAATGCTGACCCAGTGGGATACAAGTCCCTTCAGAATCCCCCCCCCACCCCCAGCCTCACCCCCCCAAGGGCACCGCGGGGTGGGCTCCCGCAATCACACACATTTAGCACACACAATACACGTCAAATCATCCAACCTCGCGCCTCTTGCGACATCAAACTGTCAAGTCAATCAGGCTCCATCAGTCGATATGCGTCTGCGTGTGCCGACTCAGACCTTTCCATTCCCACCTCAACCTCTCGAGGCTCTGCACATTTCGTCTCCATAGAAACGGGAGGATGGGGGTGAATGTTGACTTCCTGACACCTTCTGTCTCACGGGATGCCAACTGTCAGCAACACCGCGTGCGTGCGTGTGCAGTTCATTTAAGCACAAAGTCACGTGATGAGGTAACGACCCAAAACAAATGTCTGTTTTCAAGATGTTTGGCTTTCTAAGCATTTGTTTTGTTTTTATCCACTGTGTGTGTGTGTGTGTGTGTGTGTGTGTGTGTGTGTGTGTGTGTGTGTGTGTGTGTGTGTGTGTGTGTGTGTGTCTGCGTGTGTGCGCGTGTGCCGCTTCAACCTCGGTGGTTGGTTCTGATCGGCTGCCAAAGCGGAGCCGCTCAGTGTGTTAGTGGGTCTGGCTGAAGATCAGTGTGAAGGAATTCCCTGTTCAATGCGGTAGGAGGGATGAAAGCCGTGCTTAACCAAAGGGAAGAATGAAAAGCTTCTGTACCGGTTTGTTTCATTTGTCTCACTAGGTGAGCGAGGCAGGAAAATTAACTCTGACTTAAATGGCGGTAATCTGCTTTTGCTTCAAGGGCTCGAGATGGCTAACAAGGAGGTCGTTGTCTCGCACATGAGCCAGTTGCAGTTGTATTTACAATTGTGTCAGACTGACACTTTGGCATTGAAAAGTAAAATTCTGCCTACGGTATATGTGTAAACGGGCATGAGCCAGTAAATCATGAAAAGAACTACTGTATATAGAACAAAAAAAAAAAACATTGGTTTTAGCTATATAGCAGCACCAAAACGGTAAAATCTTGCAATTTGTCAAAAATGTCAGTAACGTTTCAGTTTACGGTGATATAACGCGTCATCATTGATGATGTCATGAGAGACAGCTGAATATGACGTGATTATGCCACGCCTACTTCAAAAGAAGTTTGTTCCGCTATCTCTGTGTTGTTTGTAGTTCTTCTGCTTTATCTGGCTTTTTGGAAACAACAATCCCCAGATAAAGAGAGGTACAAATGTGACAAGGGAAGAAAAACAGCAACGAGGAGTAAAGGGGACTCACATTCCGCTGAAGGTTCACTGTCATCAGATGCATCGTCAAAGCCTTTTTTTTTTGCTATGAATAGTGATCAGATCAAAGGTCGACCAGGGTTATTTAAACTGTCGGCTCTACTCTGAGATATATTATATTGTATCGATAAAGAAGTAAAACAGAAAAGGTTATGTTGTTCAACAGATAAATTGTTGAAAGGAAACAAATTAAAAAAAAAAGACTAAGTGCCCTAAATCACCTCGCTTCCAACATGACTGCCAAGGAGGCGGGATGGGAAGGGTGCTGTGTACGGTAAATGAAGTTTTAACACACTTGATAAATAGGAGAAAAAAGTACGAGAGATTAATTGAAGACAATGAAGGATGAAAAGGGAAGTTTGAGTCTCTGCCTCACTAGATACCACACCTACAGTTGCCATGGTTATTGCACCTTGGCAGCGGGCAGGATTGTGTGTGTGTGTGTGGCTGTGTGTGTGTGTGTGTGCGCGTGGGGGGGGGGGGGGGGGGGGGGGGGGGGGGGTCCTAGTGAGTGGTGTTCCTGGATGACATCATACAGTAGCTTGCTGAGAGGTTCGTCTGCAGGCATCTACAATATTTATAGACACCCCCCACCCCCAGTACAGATGAGCTCACTCCGTCACTGTGTGACTGGCCAGGCTTGGCACACCCACGACAAGCAAAGTGGCACACGCAAGTTATCACGCAAGCCAGGCCACACCCAAACATGCCAGCCAAGCTTTGCATGATTTCAGGTGCATCATGCCTATGTTAATGCATCCCGGCAAACAGTTTGGTGCAGTTGGCATGAGAAGACAACACAAACACACACGCACGCACGCACGCACACACACAAAGTGTTTTTAAAGCATTTATATACCCAGGGAAAATGAGCTGCCACTGCATGAGTCAGAAGGAGAAAGACTGGTTGTTAGTGAGGGATTAAACCAGCGGGAAAATAAGGGACCGCGACAGTAACCACACACACACACACACATTTATGCAAACACATGCGCACTGAAATGACCTCGTTCCCCCTAAACATGTGCATACTACTCGCACAGGCTTTAAATCCTCATTTCTCAAAATAAACAAAATCATCTCCAGGGAGAGAGAGAGAGAGTGTGTGTGCGTGTGCGCGCATGTGTGTGGCATCCATCACCAGATCACAAGGACCCAGATGATTTATTTATGAAATGTGATTTTTCTTCTGCTGCTCTCTTGCCCTATAACTCACATGCACGCACGCCCACACACAAACACACACACACAGCTCTAAAAAAATGATTCGCCTGTAATCTGGTTCATAGTATGACGGCCATTCTGTACGTCTGTGTGTGTGTGGTTGTGCCGCAAAACCTAATGCATCCGCTCTAGACAAATAGTAGGCCCCACTATAATAGACACCATGACCCAAAAAATTGCTGGATGCATCATGCATCTGAGCGCACCTTTTTTTTTTATCTTCAAGAAAAACAGGTGGTGTCATTGTCACAAGGTGGCAAATTGATTTTCCGGTGACTGATACCAGCATGTGGAAACCTCTCTAGCCCAACACACGCTGCCTGAGAGGTGGCACCTGTAAAGCTGAAGCTTATGGAAGAATGACATTCGGGAACAAAAATGCTTGAACCATTTTCAATGCTGACTTGAGAGAATTAGTGATTAGAGGGAAAATGCAAGACAAATCTGATGTCCACTGACAACAAAAGAGCATCCTTTGCTGGAGGGATCGAGAAATAAGTTCGTGACGAGTTGGACAAAAAGCTTTTAGAGTGGATATATTACATAAAGGACAAACGCAACCAAGTCGTGTCCAGAATTTTTTTTTTTAACTCAAGCAATAAAATCCATATTTATAATACATACATTATTATATATATCATTATTATAATGCATACATTTTATATTTTAGTATACCGTACAAAGTATGTAATTTTAGACAAGCAATATTTTATATTATCAAAAAATGTATTCTAATTTTATTTCAATTCTATGAAACAAGGTCTCCCTTCTAATAAGTGCCCTCAAATAGACACCTGGTCCTCTTTGCAGTTGACCACGAGTGAAGCAATGGCACATATGCATTCTATTTATCTAAACGTATACAACTATGTATTCATATGAAATGTGGAGTTGTGCGTCTTCACTGCGTGAGGAGCGTGTGCAGTGTTGCCCAAGTTCCAGTTTAATATGCATCCCTGCTTTTGGCTTTAATATTTGAGTCAGACGTCCCACTGTGTGTGTGTGTGTGTGTGTGTGTGTGTGTGTGTGTGTGTGTGTGTGTGTGTGTGTGTGTGTGTGTGTGTGTGTGTGCGCGCGCGCGCGATACAAAGAATAGCAGAGTATTTTAGGAACCTGTGTGTGATAGGAAGGTGTGCGCGCGCGCACACACACACACACACACACACACACACACACACACACACACACACACACACACACACACACACACACTCTTGCAGACGCTCCCTAAAGGCTGTGATGCTGAATGTGCACATTTATGAGGTTCCATTGGCACGCCATATATTTTTAGAGGAGGTCGAGCAAAATGAAGTAAGATTGGGGAATGCTTGATGGATGGGTGCAGGCAAAGTAATTAAACCGCTCATGAGGGCCTCCCACACCCGGGCGGAAAAGCAGCACATTTAAAGTCAGCATGTGTTATGTTAAGCCAAGCTGAGAATTACACTCTGGATCGAAGTTGTGTTCAGCATATATACGGACAAAGGTGTTGTGACTGGTGTGAAGCGAATCCTTGAGTGATTCGAGTACCTTGGTTAAACCTTGGCTAACCAGTTATTAAATGTTCGCCGTGGGGACAATGAGTCAGGCCCAATTGTTCATGGCAACTTCTAAACTCTTAACAAAAAATATATGATAACATATTGTCAGAGATTTTCTAACACATATGTTTTGCTACATTTATATCATTTCAATTTTTTGAAGTTGTTCCCGGCAGTGCGTTGTGGCATGACGGCTGAGTTGACTCATCTTCCCAACTGTCATCGGAGCGCATTTTAGATTGTCGTCCCAAACCGTTGCCACCAACATCAATCGTCATCCTGAAATCATGTACAATCACTAAGGATGCTGAAAAATTTCTAATCAATTATGCTGAGAGTGTATCTTGTGGCACCCATTAGCAGCTATTGGCTACCAGCTAGCCGCTAAATGAGTGCCCCTATAGGCTAGCAAGAGCTGTTGGATTAATTTTCAAAGGCAGTTTAATCGCCAAAAATGAACCTGCACACTTTGATGTTGATAGCCTGACGCAGTTATCAGCCCTACAATTGTAGTTTGTTTTAGTACGCTTGTAGTGGACACCCCTTTGTTTCATAGCCCAAAATCTCTCACTAATGCTGGAGCCCAAGTTCATCACAGGGCGTGGTTTTAGCCACGTCCCAAAAAAATCTGAAAATTGCAACGCTATCGCCCCACAGTTGAGGACAACATAGTCTGCAGCCTGCAGGTTTTCAGTAATTATGTTTAAACATCCATCCATTTTCTGAACCGCTTCTCCTCACTCGGGTGTATAATATGTTTAGAAACAAACCTTTGAATTAATTTGACAGGGTATTTAAAGGAGATGTGTCTCTGCCGTTTTGAGCATATTCTGTCTACCATACCTTTGTCACCACAGTTTAGCCACTGAAGCTTTAGTATGGCCGGACACACACACACACACACACACACACACACACACACACACACACACACACACACACACACACACACACACAGCTGTGTTGAGTTTCATCTTGCCAATGCAGTTTTGCAGTGTGAAGGTCAAGGGCAGCATGCCTGACCTACCCCCCCCCCCGTTGCAGTGTGTGAGAGAAGCTCATTAGAAAGAGTGTAGGAGACAAATTTGGCACAGTTTTCCTTATTTACCCTTTGATTCAATACAATGGCCATTAATATTAAGACGGCTGTCTGCTGTTTTCCTCTGTTGACATGATGCACTTTCATCTGCAAAGCACACAGAGTTGAACGAGTGAGTCTCATGTGTACACGTGTGTGTGTGTGTGTGTGTGTGTGTGTGTGTGTGTGTGTGTGTGTGTGTGTGTGTGTGTGTGTGTGTGTGTGTGTTTTGTGGACTCTTCTGTGGCTGCCTGAGACTGTTCCAAGCGTGTGGTGCTACTTGCATATTCAAGTAATCGGCCAGACTTCTTTGTATGCAACTGGGTGTCTATCAGGAACCGGTTGTTTGTAAATTAACAGAGCCTAAATTATGTAGTTTTATCGAGATGCACAACAATGAAAGAGGGTTATAAATAGATCCATTTCTGGGACACACTACTTTGTGAACATCTTGGCACACACATTGCTTGTGAGTGCATCTGTTGCAATGGCAGTGCGGTCCCAACGCCACGCTGGGATCGAACAGGACACGGCGAAGGAGAGACAGAGCGAGCAAAGCAACGAGGGCGACAGGGGAAGGAAACAAAGCTGACATCGCTGCTTTAAACTGTCAGGTTGGAACTGGAAGCAAATCATCCTGCATTGCAGAAGGACGAAAGCGGATACGAGTGTGAGGGACTATTACCTTGAGGTTGTCTTTTTAATGTAGTATATTAACAGCCCTTTGATGGTGATAATGGTATTGTACAGGACATGCTTTATCAGATGTCATTATCCAGATGAGTGATAAAAACGCAGATATGATAATCCAGGTCAGTCACCTGGTTTTGAGCACACACAAGAGGACGAGATCCAAGGGTTTCACTTTAAGGATTTGGCCTTTCAAATTATTTGCACACCTTTGAGAGAGATTTACCACAATGATTTTGTTGTTTTTTATGAAATTGCCAGTTTTATTCGCATCATGTATACATTTGGAGTATTCACGTTACTATTTGGCAACATGCAAAACAATTGTTTGCTAGCTACCAAACTGCTGCTTGTTGTGAAGTGAGGTGAGATTGCTAACATCACACAGAGCTTGTATCTCAGGTTTTTGCTTGTCAAAGCAAAAAAAAAAAAAAAAAAAAAAAAAATCAACCAAGTGACGGCCCATATTCCGAAAACCGTGTAACTCCGGTCATTTGTATCTCAAGTCACCACTGTACTTCAATTTTGGATGAAGTTATGTCATAAAGGGTAATGGAAACTTTGATATGCCAACTTCTCCACTTAGCAAAATGAATGCTGTGGATACGCAATTTGGAGCTCAACCAGATTTCTCGTGACGAAAATCTGCCTCTGATTGCAATCTACCTTGAGAGAAATCACCCCAGTAAGCATGAAAGAAAGGGTCAATACTGGGAGGGTTTTTGCTTTTTCTTTGGCTATTTATTGCAATTTTTATGACAATCAACAGTTTCATGAGGGAAGAAAGAAAAAAGTCGAAAGACGTTTGCGCGACTCCTACCACAGAACTAATCTTATGTACAGTAAAACGGCAATTAATGCTAAAGCTTTTATAATGTTCACAGTTTGATACTTGTATTTCATTTGTATTCCTCCACTTTTTCTTCAACATCTAAATAGTTCAGGAGGTGTCGGAATGTGAGATACAATTGAACAGCTATTGGAACATTGCGGCCATCTACGACTATATATTTATAGTTTACTCATTTGTCGGTTGGTTAACTACTTGGCATATAGCCTATTTAATTTCGTGATAAAACAGGCCAATTTGCGTGCCCGGTCTCTTATCCCGGAATCTATGATGTAATTATTTTCTGAGTGGCAATGCATTATACCGTCTGGGTGATCATGCTGGGGGAAGGGTTGCCCTCTGCCTCATATGTTCTGACACAAAATGGCTGCTTTCCATCAAGTGAAGGTTCAAATGAGATTACAACTGCTTGAAAAGGGGTTTGCTATAGTAGATCAAGTGCGAAAGGAAAAATTTGTTGAGTTTAGATAAGAAAGCTATGTAACAATTAGAAAATGGTGCGAATGGGTGACAATAAAACAAAAGAGGAACAGAGTGTTTCCATTTTGGTGATTCTCCAATGAAAAGCCGTCTCATATGTGTCAACTGCCTTTTTTTTTGTCACAAGCTAGGGTGTATGACCGCGTGTATTTTGGAGTGAATCTTCAGCCCTTCTTGTTCTGCCAAACCATCATCTCGTACCCAGGAATGGTACTGAATTGCTGTTCTGAAGTGTGGCTTGTGAACCCCATGCGGCCAGTAGGGGGCACTGTCTCCCCACAAACTTGGTCAGGAGTGGTCTCTGGTCCATTTGGTTGCTGAGTGGAACCACACAGAGGCTCCAGGGTGCACGCGGATGCTGTCAGTTAATGGTGGAAGCTACCACAATCGCGAAAGGACGTTATGATGTGCGGCGACTTGCTTGTCTCACTAATTCAACCTCTCTTGCACGAGCGAGCGCACGCTTTTCCTCTGTCGGTGAGCGCTTGTTTCCGTGACAACCAGGTGCAAGCACGTCGACTTGTTGTCATGAACTATTTTTGCTCACAGCACAGCGGCATATGAGAAGTTATGTAGTGATGAGCATTTAATTAAAATCCGACAGATTAAACGTGGAGGTGGAAACACGTGGAGCAAAAGGGGTGCCAGTGAATGCATACAGTTTTGTCATGAACACAAGATAAATCTCAAGGCATTAAATGAAACGTATCAGATATCAAAAATGTCAACCTCCTGGTCATTCCAGATGGCACGTCGCGGGATTACCGGTGCCGCTCATTTAATTCTCCGTCTCATTGCGGGCTACATTTTGTTGCACTTGAGGTATGAGTATTGAGTCTACCCCACACAGCAGCACCCACTCGCCAATGTCCTCTCCTAACTAGGCTCAAAGTGACACGCAGACATTGGCCGATTGTTCTTGAGACTAGAAAAACTCCGCAAGCGCTTTTGGACTGCAGTCATGCACTTTGAAACCCCGCTGAGAGCGGAGGAACGTTTATAAATAGAAAGAATCGGGAGGCACAGCAGTGTCATAGTGGATGAAAATAGAGCTCTTCAATTTGGGTTAAGTGAGCAGTGATTAGGCTTTTTATCAAGAGGAACGAGTGGCAATATATTATACGACTCAAAAAAGATCTGTTGGCAGATTAGAGGTCATCTTGAAATCGGGTAAAAATTATGGAATTATCATCACAACCAGGCTTGGACACAGGACACAGTTGCAGGGTTCGAAGTAAAAACGATATCGTGATTTGAGGATTAGCAACTCACCTCTCAAAACGGCAAGGCTGTGGAAACAAGGCGAGGACTGGTTAGATGGGTGGCCATTTAAACACAAGGTAAGGGGCAACAGGTAGAAACAATCAGGGCGAGGCTGACAATCAGACCAGCACAGGAGGAAAGGCAAGTGACCTGAAACGAAAGGAGAGTCATTCTTTTAAAATAAAACAAGACGTGACCAGACAAACGTAAACAACGCTCACTGCGGTGTGACAATTCTTTATTTGTATGTTTAGTAATTTTCTCAGAGATGCTGCTGAGCCTGGGAACTCTCTGCACTTTTTTGTTTTTGATCAAATTTAAAACAAAGCGAAACAAAACATTCACTTTTCACTTAACGCTGACATTTTGGACCACTTTATTGACTGTCGAAAATGTTATTAGTGATTTATTCTGTGACGTTTTCATCGAACTTTTTTAAGACACGCAGCTACTGAGCTGCCTGCAACTTTTGTTAATATTAAAATAAAGACGTCGATAGCTAGAGGAGAAGATAAAAAGAAAAAACGTGTTTCATAAAAAAGTCATAAGTAGATATTTTCCTTTGGCGGATCAGTGTCTAGAATTTTTTTTTTTTTTTTTTACTTTTGCAGTATATACTTGGCTGAATTTTATATATATCTATTTGACTTTGGTGGTTCAACTGTATCAGTATTTGTGTGTCCATATGAGACAGAGAACAGGTGGCTGGTCCTCCCCTCCCCGGCACCCTTCCTGTCATTTCCTCCATCAGCTGATCACTACCAGCCGCTCACCCGCTTCCTCCTCCTCCTCCCTGCATCCTCTAAATGTTGTCTTTCGCTCTGATCAAAAACCCAAATGTACCTCAATCCCCTTGACTCTGCCTGCCCTTGTTTCTCTCTCTCTGTCTCTCTCTCTCTCTCTCTCCTCCCTCTCGCTTTCACTCACGTTCCCCTCTCTCAGGCCAGCTAACAAGAGTGTTGTTGCCGTGTCGGAGGGCAGAGGGAATAGCGTTAAGGAACAGCTTGTGAATCCAACTCTTCGCCATCCCCCTCCCGCTCTTTCTCTTTCTTTTCATGGGGGTTCTGTTTGAGGGACCTGCTATGTTTAGCCTCCACCATGAACCCCACGGTGAAGATCCACCTGCAGAATGGGACCCACTTTAATACCTACATGTACCAGGTAGGGAATGGCATGCGGAGTGCGGATACTACTGTAGCAGTGAAGGATAGTCTCCAGCGGAAATGAGCCATATGTCCTTGGCTGTATTGATTTCACTGCCGATGGCTCCTTTTTTTAGGACTGACACGGCCTCCTTTCGTCCCCCCCAACCACCACCACCTTTTCTCACGTTTCACTGCATGCTTTAGTCAGACTGCCATGAAATGATTGATGTTTCAAAGCGATATGCAGAAAAAAGGTGCTCCACTCAGGCTTCTCTCTAGTTGATGTGGGCGCTTGTATCCTGTCATATTCCGCTTCGACAAAGCGCCAAACTCAATATGTCGCGTAATGAGTGGGATTCTCTCGCCGGTTGTGGCATGTGCTCAGCTGCACACGAACTGATGCACAACAAAAAGTCTTTGTGTTTCTCCTTTGGGCCGAGGAGAGGAAGACTTCAACTCTCATCCTCTCTTCCCCTGTCCTCTTTTAGGTTTTGTCCTTCAGGTTTTGTTTAATGAAGGAAGACTGACTGGGATACATGAATGGATGCTATTCCGGTCTCAGGCCTTCAATGGCCGCTGAGAAGTGACTTAGACAACTAAAAAAAAGTGTGTGCATGTTGTGCTTAAGGAAAAACAATGTTGTTATAAAGGTAAGAAAGCTTCCAATATGATTTTCTATGTTTTAATTAGAGATCAAATTCACACCAAGTATTATCCGTACGTTTGTTTCAGATACTGTCAGAAGTCCTTCAAGTCAATGTCAATTGACTTTCTAAATAACCTACATAATGCATCGGAACATTGACTTAGTTTTTATACGCCTCAATCGACTCATGTCCTGACCTTCTTCTTGATCTGGTAATTGTGATTTTAATTTTTTTTTTCAAGACAAAATTAACACGTGATGTGTTCTCGAAAGCGAAAATGTGTTTTAAAACTCCTTCTGTCAGCTAATGCAGATAACTCATTGAAGACAACATTACAAAACACGCTGTCCTGCGCTGGCACGGAAATCAAGATGTGCCACTTTTTACACTCAACCTGAAAACTACAAGGGCCTTAAATGTTGTCCCTGCAGGACTCCACTTACTAAGCCTCATTCATCAACAAATTCGTACTCTCATAATCCTATTCATTTGCTCTTTTTTTTAAGAAGATTACGAAAGTTTTCTTATCGGGGAACACTCAGCATCTTATTTACGCAATTAAAAGGGTTAACGATGTCAAGTACAGTACTTATTTATTAACTGACAACCATCCACAGTCAAAGTCATCCCTATGGGCAAAAAAGCCTCCAAACTGGAGTACTCAGAGAGTAAAATAAACTTTTTTCCTGTGAAAAATTGCAACGCTGCATCCAGTTGCTCCTCCCTGCAGAGAATGTGTCTCCGTGGCCTTGTGCGTGTTTGCATGTGTGAACATCTGCAGTCGTTTGACAAAACTTGCTGTTGGTATCCTGCTCAAACACTTTCCCAATGCCCTGTTGCCAGGGCAACAGAAGTGTGCAAGACGGCGTCAACTCAGCAGATAACTCACGAGCTATTCACACCCACAAAAGGTGTTAGAGGGCAATTTGTTTGCTGTCTCTGACTTATTTTTCTTATGGATGTAGCATATGTGAATCATCTCTTGGCCTTTATTTTTCTCAGCCTTCATTCATTTTTATTATCCCATTTTATATAGCCTGTTAAATCATGGATTATTATTTTTTTCATCTGGGTGTCTGTTGTGTATAAATGCCAATATGCAATGATGGGATGAAGTCAGATCGGCAATATTCCGCCTTCTGTGGAAATATTAAAGCCCTAAAAGTGGTACAGCGACGCTTGTGTAATAGGGAATGCCGTCATGTCAAAAAAAAAAAAAAAACACGCTCAGATTACAAACGGATGATGAGATCTCGCGCGATGTTCAGATGCCATAGTGTAACGTCATCTATGATGGCAATCCATCTTTTTGAGTAAGTGTTGCAAAAAAAAAAAAAACCCAAAAACAAAAAGAGAGAGAGAGAGAGCGAGAGAGAGAGAGAGCAATAAGAACACATTTAAAATGATTCTTTTGGTGATTGCTAGCCCGAGCTCTTACGAGATTTGCTATGTGGTATGTCACGTCAGCCATGATGAAAGTTTCAAATTCTGCAAATCAAATCAAGAAGAAACTTAAAGGGGAAGTCAAGTTAACAAATGTCCTTTACAATAACATGTGCTATCCGCCCCCACTAGTTGAAACACGACATTCTGATTCTGATTCACAGTGCCGAAGGGCTCAGGAAATGACCATTGACCCACGGCTCACCTATTTTCTGGATTTTGTCATGTGAACTTCGCAAGCTGAGTCCTTAGATGCTGTAACGTCATTTTCAGTCGACAGCAAGTGGTAAAATGGCCACCCCCTGAGGTGGAAAAAAATGGGCAGATTCTGCTGCTTAATTCATATTTCTCTAATGCAATATTAATCTGAATGCCATGTTTAGACTCATGAGGATGCATAGAACATATTTAGTTTTTTTACCTGACTTCCCCTTTAAATGCAAAAAAAAAAAAAAATGTTAAAAGTTGACATCACCTGAATTATAGGCGAAGTTTGCAATTTTGAAAGAAAAAAAAATATTGTCAAATTCATTAAAACTGTGATGACCTGGAAGTAAATGATGAATCCAATCTGTAATAAATTCAGCCATCTCTGGCACCACCGTGGCTGAGAAAGAACAACCAATCAGAATTGAAAATGACTGAAAAGGTGTGAATCAATGTCATGCACTTGCAGACACACTCATGGCGGGCCGACTCTCTCTGTCTGTGCCCTGATCAAATTCACCAAAATCACATTAGATCAGCCATCTACGTACTGCAACTTCTGTTTCTGATTAGTTGCTTTTCCTCCGTCGGGGTGGTTTCTTGCCGATGAGAAGCACAAGAGGGTGCCAGAAATGGGTGATTTTTTTTTTTTCATAGATCATTTACCAGGTACTGTTGTCACATCATGATGACCGAAAAATATAACAAAAAAAATAAATGTCTTTTTCTTTTTTTTTCTTGTGGAATGAAGCGCAATTTAATGCAAACTATATCGTGGACTTTTCAGGAACTACTGAATGGATGATTGAGGCGAGTTGAGGTGATGCAGGTTAAACTCCCCACATTGAAAACCTCTCAGCAAATGAGAAACACACAAATGCACTGTTTACCAAACATAACACACACACACACACCCACACACACACACACACACACACACACACACACACACACACACACACACACACACACACACAAAAGGATGAGCACTTTCATGAAAAAAAATCTTTTTGGGATTGCATGTGTCTGATTGAAAGCTTTTTTTTTTATCCAGCTGCACTCGAATCTCTCTCTTTCTCTCTCTCTCTCTCCCCCCCCCCTCTCTCTCTCTCCCTTTGTACACATACACACACTCTGACACACACATTTTTTTTCGTCATCCTTTAATCCCAAACTGCTTAAGGAAGCGAAAGAGAGCAATCCTTTGACAATGTCTGGGCTCAGCAGTGTTCGCTCCCTGCTTGCTATCTCACAATGTGGTTGGAGGCGGAGGCCCGGAACGGTCTCTCTGCTCGGTGTGATATAACCTCTGACAGATGTCGACGGGGCCTTGTCAGCCAGCTACGCTTGTTGTGAAGTAGAAAAACTACCCTTGGATTCTTCCGAGCTCACATGGTTTGGAGGGGTTACGATTGTATCGCGCGCACAACGAAGTGCGTTTGTATGTCTTTGTAGCGGAGAGAAAACTATGAAATTAAATGGAGATTTTTATTCGTCCGGACAGTGATTGCATCATTTTATGTTCTATTGGGGGATAGGCTTCATATTCAATTCTGTAAGACTCTCCCAACAAAATGAATTTTTCACATACCTTCCTGTGTTTATTTGTGTTTTGGGAGAGTACATGTGGAGAAGCGGAGCGCTCCCAAAAGGCAGCGGGATGAGCGGATAAACTTGCGAGTCAGTGTCCCGTTGAGCCTTTTTTGCAGTGATTGAAAGAGACAGTGAGAGCCAACATCTGTTGGTGGATTTGTGGCCTGAGCTGCTGTCTGCTTGTGCACCCCGTGCGGTATAAGGCAAAGTCAGTCAAACATGCTGACCTGTTTTCTCTTCTCACCTTGAATCCCATCGGTCGCGTGATTCGTGTGTCTGTTTCGGAACTGAATTACGCCATGTAGTTTCAGAAATCTAAGAAGAGGGTTCAGTGTGACCTTTCGAGCGATAGATGGCTGGATGGATTAGATGGGTCTATAAATGTTAAATAGGCTTTTGACAGATTCATGATCACAAGTTAACCAGCAGGCAGAGCGCGGGATACATTCTACTCCTGACACGTTAACATCGCATTAACATGACATTTAAAGACGCGTTTAATGCCGCACAAGTTTATGATGCAGGTGGCGTTTCATAGTGGAACCCATGGCTCGCCAGTTGACATTGGAACAAGCATTGCAAAACTCCTACGGCAGGCATTCGTATAAAGCCAGGGAAAGTCGACGCGATTCAATGGATGCTTGGAAGAGCGATAAACAGTTTCGTTACTTCTGACTTGTGGCTGTTCAAAGGCTGCCGGCAGAGAAATGATGATGCTTAACAATGGGTTGAGGAGTGCGATGATCATGAAACTTCTCAAAGTTGGCAGTGCTGTTTTTCAATGTCAATATGCGAGCTATAGACAAGGGAATCATATGCTTATAGAAACCGCAAAGCCGAAATTATCAAATTCTGATGGCTTCGTGTCTGTCCGATTGATCCCGCTAACGAACTAGAAACTGTGTCGGGAAATTGGGGTCGCCTCAAATAGGAATAAAAGAACAGCTGGTCCGAGAAGGTACTGTAGGTTTAATCACTTTTACTGCAGCCAATATTCCACAAAGTGGTACTGTTCAATTTGGTAGACCAAACTCCCCAGTGAATGAAGAGAGAAAGAGAGGGAGGAAGTCACAGCATGTTAAAGTGCAGAAATTTTAACAGAGAAAAGAGATCAATCAGGTCTGCCGCAAACTGCACCGCATCATTGATCTCGCGCTAAAAATAACGGAACACACAAACAGAAACAGAGGCAGTAACACGATCAGAATTTTTGGTGACAAGCAGCGATCAGCGATTAGTGTGTTTAAATCCATGATCGGTGATCAAATCACAAGATGGAGCAATTTGAGTGTTTAAAATTACGATAAGAGTTTCATATTGACAGGGAGCGCCAAAATATTTTAGGAAGGGCCAAAATTCATTTGTGGCGGCCCGCCACCGGCGCAGGTACATGTGGGGAGCATTGAGGCAGTTATGTTTTGTTTTACA
>NW_017805625.1:3056143-3067923 GCF_001891065.2 Hippocampus comes | reverse complement strand
TTTTGGGGGCGGCCCGCCACTGGCGCATGTACATGTGGGAAGCATTGAGGCAGTTATGTTTGGTTTCACAGAGCCGATGAATGATGTCGGCGAATTCAAGTTAATACGGCTGATCAAAAAATGTGCATAAAATGCAAAATATCATCGTTACGCGTGCCATTGCCACAGATGTAATAATTCTCTGTCGATCAATTAACAGGCAACAGAATGTCAAGTTCTACCAAATCTGTTCAAATAAAGGCATCGTCTATGCTAAACACCTGGTATTCTCGGCAGATGAGTAAATAAACGCTCCAAGCTCCGACTGGATGAAATACAGCAACTTCATAACGCATGCTTTGCAACTGTTGAAATGGGACCTGTAAATCTATATTTACAGCTCACGCATTAACCTGAATGACTTCATGACCTGAGCAGGAAGGCAGGTCACATTGAAATAAATCATTAGAATGTAGGATGAAGATTTATGTGAGGTGAAACAAAGGTTTTGGTGAATTCCATGAAATGTGTGTGTGTGTGTGTGTGTGTGTGTGTCCTGAGACAAGGAGGGAAAGCATAAGCCCGTGAGTATTTCATTGGACAAAAGCCAGAAAAGTACCGCAAGAAACAATACACTCAAACATATAGAAGCACATGGTCAGAAGCAAGACACTCTTGAGCTTCTGGGGCCAATCTGTGTGAGTGAGGTCAAACTTTGGAAGTGATTCTAAAACTATCAGTTACAATCTCGTACTCACTACCTCTGCAGATGTAGTAGATGGCAGAAACGGGACGGAAAAACAAATTGTCATCGCACTAAGAATATTGTCACAACAACTAACTGGTTACCTTTCATATAAGCAACATCCCGAGAGCGAAACATCGCAATCCTTTCAAACTCAGCTGCCCAATGAATAACGTCAACATATCTCTCTGTGTTTTTACCCAGATGCGCTTAATTCCCCAAGATGAAAGCCAACCAAGATGATGGCTGATACAATATTAACCTCAGATGCACATGTGTGTGTGCATGTGTGTGTGTGTTATGTAGGAGTTTGCCACCCTCACCAAGGAGCTGAACATATGTCGAGAGCAGCTGCTGGAGAAAGAGGAGGAAATATCGGAGCTGAAAGCCGAAAGGAACAACACCAGGGTACGTGTGCATGACTGCGCTTCTGTGTTTGTGTCTGCGCGTTTACGTCAGCACGTGTCAGATTGAACAAAATATTCTCTTTGATTTCAATTTATTATGTGTGCCTTTGACTGTATGCATTGTAGTATTAATAGAAATGGTTTCATGTGGGTGTGCACGTGTGTGGGAATGCGGGTGTGTGTGTGGGTGTGTGTGTGTGTGTCTGTGTGTGTGTGTGTGTGTGTGTGTGTGTGTGTGTAGCTGCTTCTGGAGCACCTGGAGTGTTTGGTGTCTCGTCACGAGCGCAGTCTCAGGATGACGGTTGTGAAGAGGCAGCCCCCCCCACCATCTGGAGTCTCCAGTGAGGTCGAGGTCCTCAAAGCCCTCAAGTCCTTGTTTGAACATCACAAGGCTCTGGATGAAAAGGTGAACGCCTTCAAACGTTATGGATAACTAGGACACTCTGCCATACCCTCATTTGTGCCAACACACGGCGGTACCACTTCATAGGAAGGAAACTACATGAGTTGAGTATAAATTGTTCATTGATTGTGAATGTTTAACGGCACTGTGTGAATCAGCTGGTACAGTGGCATTGATAAGAACAGCAACAGAATACTGAGCCCACCTTTTAATGGTCTATTTTGCTTCTGTCATTCTTGTGAATGTTATAAATACTGTAACTCTAAATCACGGGTGTCAAACTTATTTTTGTCGCAGGCCACAGTTTAGTTAGCGTTTTCCTTGGAGGGCCGTTATGAGTGAAACTATATAAAGAAGTCAAGAATAACGGTTTATTCACCTATTGTTTAAGTTTCTGTAGTGAGAGGTTCGGTAACAAGAAAATGCTTACTCTATCACTCTTATTTATTACAAATGAGAATTTGAAATGTTAGTAAAGATTTTAGCAAGCATCATGAAAGTTGCCATCTTTGATTTGCTTTCGTGGGCCACATAAAATGAGTTGGCGGGCCAAATCTGGCCCCCGGGCCTAGAATTTGACACCTGTGCTCTAAATGATTTGCAAAGACATCATCACAGGCATGAAGCAATTTAAAAGCACTTATAAGGACTCCATTTTACAAATTCGTCACTGTTGTGGGAAAGGAACTCCTTGGCAACCACACGTACTTAATTAAATGACTGGAATAACACCCAGCAGAGCGCAAGCCTTCACAAAGAAAAAAAATATGCCCCCGTATTTTTGTCATCGCAACCCATTAAGCACAGTAACTCAGTATTTGTACTCCATTACATTACAAGACTGGTTATTAAAACAAAACATAGGTCAAAAAACACACCTAACTCAATTTATGTGGGACACGGGTGACGTAAGAGTATCGTGTGTGTGTGTGTGTGTGTGTGTGTGTGTGTGTGTGCGTGTGTGTGTGTGTGTGTGTGTGTGCGTGTGTGTGTGTGTGTGTGTGTGTGTGTGTGTGTGTGTGTGTGTGTATATGTTGGTCAGGTGCGTGAGAGGCTTCGCGTGGCTCTGGAGAGGGTATCCACCCTGGAGGGACAGCTGTCAGCTACCACACAAGAGGTGAGGTGATTGCAACCGTTTGATCAAATCTGTGATGGTAGGCCAACTAAAAAAAAAGGGGGGGAAAAAAAAACTGTGGAGAGAATGGAAGCCATTTCTTACGGTAAGCATGCTCCCCTAAGTTAAGGCAACATCGAGTAGACAGGTCATGTGTATCACTGTGTCACTGGAAAAAAGTACTTTTCAATCGTGGATCCTAAACTGCCTGAAAATGGAAATTAAACGAAATAAAACATCAATGTTGATGAAATTACAGGAGAGTGGTCAAAATAATCGAATAATGTTATTGCAAGGCCTTTGGCTGTGGATGTCCTATAAGAGACGATAAAAAAAGAAATATTCATAAAAGGCTCAGTCAAAGCGGACTGCATGAGTCTTATAAGATTTCAAGTTAGAAAGGCTTGCAGCTCTTGGGAGTTTAGTTCATGGATTCACTCAGAAAAGAATGAAATGTGACTATGATTGTACTTTTCTCTTTTTTTGTTCATTCTACAATTCAGCTGAGCATGGTGAGACAAAGGAAGGATGGCGACTCGGCGGAGCGAGCAGATGGATCCAAACCTCCATGGAAGGTCTTCCTGACTGTGTGATTGTTTTTCTGCTCTGTGCTTTATTTTATGACAGTCTGTCTTCGGCGCACAGCTACATTATTTCTACTTTAAATTGAACTAAGAGTGATTACTAGTTGTTTGGCTGAATTGACCTTACATGATCGCTTATTAAAATAGTGGTACTCCCAACCTTTCATGTTTGGAACATCAGAAATAGTTTGTGCTTGAACACGCTGTTTGTTTGGGGTTTTTTTGTGGTTTTTTTTTAGACCTTTGGCTTCAGCTTCAGGGTAATTTCACATTTTAAAAAAAGTGAGCAAAAGATCACGGGCATTTTTCAGCCAGTTTGGAACGTTTGATTCTCTAAAAACAACCGAGTGAGAGAATCACCTGGTGTGTTTAATTGCACCACTTCAAACGGTTTACTTGTAATACACCGTGTGGGAGTTTTTTTTGGGTGCCCGTCTGTTTCTGTGTTCATTATTAAGCAATAGAGTCCAAATAACATGGACTGCCCAGTGGGTTGCCTGTCTAAATATGTATCCCTTAAGGTCTGCTCAATTAATCCACTTCACTTTGAGCTGTGAAGAGAGAGGGAATATCAAAACAACAACATGGCCGTGTAGCATCAAACATCCACGTTTGCATAAACTCGCCAATGTGTTATCTGGGTCATCCATCTTTATCAGCCATCTTTGTTGTTGTCATTAAAATCGGCACCACTCAGACCAAGAGATTATTTTTGGTGGCCGAGTGCGCTCGCATGTCCATGAACTGTGCACATCCACCTTGCAGAGACTTCCCAACGGCTCCATAGATGTTCATGATGACGGCAGCCGTGTGTCTGAGCTTCAAGAGCTGCTGGACAGAACCACTAAGGAGCTGTCTCAAACCCGCGAGCACTCCGCCTCTCTTAACGGTCGTGTGGCCGAGCTGGAGGCCGAGCTGGCGAGTGCCCGACGAGAGCTGAGTCGCAGCGAGGAGCTGTCAATCAAACAGCAGAGGGACCAGAGAGAGGTGAAGGGCGTGAATCTAAAATGTAGAATGTTTTTGTAGTGGAAACGAGGCAAGGTGCAAGGTACAGCAAAATAAGATAAAAGTGGAATAAAACATAATTTATTATGGTTCGCAGGAAGCTCATAGCAATCAATCCCACTAAAGATGTGAATAATGAGCGTTGAACCTTGATATTCTGACCTTGAAGGTCTCATTAATCTTGAGTACAGGATATTAAATTCATTATTTAGGTTAACCCCTAACTGCACAGTCAATAACTAGAATGAACCAATACTTATGTCTGTGTTAAAAAAAAAAAAAAAAACTGACATTTAATAGATGAGACCCATTTTGAATTCATAAAATATGGACATTTGAAATACTGTACATCTGAAATGATCATATTGCCAACCAGACTTGTATTAATGCCTTTTAGCATGACACACATTGCAGTAAAAGCTATTTTGTTTTTTGTGTTTGAACATGATTGTGTCTCTGCGCTTGCAGAGGGAAGACATGGAGGAAAGAATAACAACATTGGAAAAACGTTACCTCGCCGCCCAGCGAGAAACCACACATATCCACGACCTCAATGACAAGCTGGAAAACGAACTGGCCACCAAGGACTCCCTGCACCGACAGGTTACACACACACACACACACACACACACACACACACACACACACACACACACACACACACACACACACACACACACACACACACACACACACACAATGCCGAGCAGTGCTTTAATTTTGAATTTTGATACTGTCAAAGCACATAAAATGGCTGCCTTGATGCTAATCTCAGTTGTGGTATATTTAGCACATCGAGCCAACAGTGGGCACAATATGACCAAAGTTGCCACTCATACGGAAAACAAAGGAGCTGCTAACTCCCTTAGCATTGACAGATTATAGCTTGAACCATTAGTTGGTTGTTCGACCCTCTGCTGCAGCAATATTATTTCCGCACCGGATCACAAATCACTCCATTTCACAACCCAGAACACAAACATTAGCCCCAAATATTCTTTATGTTGGGGCTAAAGTCATTTTGTCAAATGTAGCCAATAAAGGTGGCTAGAAAAATAGCTAGCATGGCTCAATATACTTGCATGTAAAACTACTTGCTGTCATTATTCTCTGTTAACAACTGTCGTGTCCTGACACAACATACATGATTGTATTTTTTAACTATGAGTAAAGCTAACTCCTTCCTTCCTTTGCCGTTTATTTTTTTAATACGCTAAACTAACAGGAACATCTATAACTTGATGTCTCATAATAGTGCCACCAGTAGGTGAAGGTTCGCTAATGTGGGCCGGACATAATGGGTTTATCACAGACAGGTAATTGAAAAATATATAGGGGGGTCTCGGTACAGCATATGATGGTTAGAAACAGCGTAAATTGAATTAGTTTATACAGTGGTCTTACATCCAAATGAAGATTCGATCGCTGCCATTGTAGTGTAACTTTGTTGTTAAGTGATGACACTCTGTCCATTGAAATACAGAACATGCATCATAGGTCAGAATTGACTTTTATTTGCACAAAATTATTTTTGACAGCTATGCCTCAGAAATATTAGCACCAGGTATGGAAATGTACATATTTGGGTCGATAGTATGTGTATGAAAGGTAATGGGATGTTTTCATCGAGTGGAGAAGGTTCATGTGAAGTGCAGGGTGAATTTGAGTTCAGGTCCCAATCGGGAATTCAAGCAGCGTCCTCCACATGAGCGTGTTCTCGCTAGCTACACGACTGTCTCCTGCATACTGCTGTCACACTTAGCTCCAATATGTGTTTGTGTGTGTGTGTGTGTGTGTGTGTGTGTGTGTGTGTGTGTGTGTGTGTCTTTGTGAGTCAGAGCGAGGAGAAGGTGCGCCAGCTGCAGGAGATGCTGGAGATGGCTGAGCAGAGGTTGGCTCAAACCATGAGGAAGGCTGAGACGCTGCCAGAGGTGGAGGCTGAGCTGGCACAGCGAGTAGCAGCACTGTCCAAGGTTACACACACACATGCGCACACACACATTCACACAGACGCACGCACACACACATTCTGAAAACATCAATGTATGGTCATTGAAACTTGATGATAAGTCAAGGAACAAGAAGAGTCAGCAGATTGGAAACGTCAAACAAATTACAGTTTAGCAGTCAAAGGTGACTTATAAATTTGGGACACTACCGTGAAGAGTGTTCTTTTTTTCCTGACATATAGCTTATAATGTATGAATCTATGATTTCACTTAGCAAGGACTAGCTAACTGTGTGCAGACGCATGAATTAGTGTCTCCGCTTT
Source organism: Hippocampus comes (assembly GCF_001891065.2). Lineage (NCBI taxonomy): Eukaryota > Metazoa > Chordata > Actinopteri > Syngnathiformes > Syngnathidae > Hippocampus > Hippocampus comes. Next base: position 3,061,414 of record NW_017805625.1, on the reverse strand, counting down.
TAGGCTGAGGAGCGTCATGGCAACGTGGAAGAGCGGCTCAGACAGCTGGAATCACAACTGGAGGAGAAGAACCAAGAACTAGGAAGGGTTTGTATGTGTGTTTGTGTAAAAGAATGTGTGTGCGTGCCCTGCAGGGTCTCTCTGACCTCTCAGTGTCTATGTGTGTGTGTGTGTGTGTGTGTGTGTGTGTGTGTGTGTGTGTGTGTGTGTGTGTGTGTGTGTGGACTGATGCTTCATATTAGTTGGATGCCTCGCTTCTGTGCTCCCTCATGCATACACTCATACACACACACATCATTTTCCTGGTTCATTGTTGCATGAATTTGAACCAAATCCACATATCGTCCCCACGACACGTTCTCCCGCTCTCCCTGCATCGAAATATAAGAGTGATTTTGGCGCTATCTTTAGATTTGGAATAATTCCCACTTGGCAAATTTTTTCCCCTCACACTGCCATTGTTTGTCTATATTTAGTTGATGGCGCTCTCTCGGAATCTGTGTCTGGGTGTCTGACTTGATTTACTTCAATAGGCGTAGCTTTTTATTGCCACAAAATGGCTGTCAATAAACAAGACGCATTATTTACCGAGCTGACCCGCAGTTTATCCGGCAGCCAGTCTTCTTTGACGAAGTACACACGTCACGCTTTCAACCCATGCAGAAAGATCTCGATCAAGCGGCGTGAACAATTAAAAGAAAATGAGGTCTGGTATATTGTCTGCGCTCGTCAGGCTCGTCAGCGGGAGAAGATGAATGAAGAACACAACAAGCGTTTATCCGACACCGTGGACCGTCTGCTCACTGAGTCCAATGAGCGGCTGCAGCTCCATTTGAAGGAACGCATGGCTGCACTGGAGGACAAGGCGAGCACAAAACACTTCGTTACGGCCTCAAATGAATATGCGTGTTGCACCTTTGGTGTACATTTTGACATAACTTCATTGTCTTTGCTTCCAGAACTCTCTTATACAAGATCTCGAGAACTGTCAGAAACAGCTGGAAGAATTCCATCACACACGGGTCAGTGCACTTGAAATCGACTGACGGATTCAAATAATTAGTCATTTAGCCATAGGGAGAGATTAAATACAGCGTAGGATTACTTAGGTTTTTTTTTTGGTTTGTTTTTTTTAATTGATTTGAGATGTCGCATAATAACGCTGACAAAATAGATGCTAGTCAAACAAACTTACAACTTTTCAATGGTTATTAGCTTGCTTGGATTATCTGTTAGGGCTGACTGTACCTCAAGAGAAAACCAGGTTTTGTTTTCCTAGATGAAGATAAACCAGCATTTCTGTTGTATGTATAATTTTTAACCAGTAACAGAAAGCTAGCTCTTTCGTGTTTTCATTTTGTTAGCTGGCTAAATGCTGTCGTGACATTTATAAAATGCTTTTATTATCTTTTTTTAGTGTGACTATTATTTGTGTTGTTTCAATGCCTTTACTTAGAGGTGAAGTCCAACCCCAAAATGTTCTTTACAATAATATAATCTATGCGGCCATTTCGCCAGTTCCTTTCAACTGAAAATGACCTCACAGTTGCTCAGCCAATCACGGCTCAGCTTAAGAAAACATATGATGGCCAAAAATGACAGAGAACATGTTATTGTCAAAAAATATTTTAGGGGTTTTGACTTCCCCTTAAATTACGAATTTTCTTGTATCGTAGGAACGTCTGATTGGCGAGATTGAGAAACTGAGGAACGAGATTGACCATATGAAACGTCGCAGTGGAGCATTTGGAGATGGAAGTTCAAGTCACCCTCGGTACACACACACATTCACATCGTAAATTATGCAGTACCTGAACAATGTATTGATTACCAACCACTACGCACACTAGTATGCCATGACAGATGTCACCTTGTTCATCTGTCTACTGTATGCAGTGACATATAGAGGCAACCAATACAATTAAATGCTCTTCCACTGATGACTTTTTTTTTTGTTGTTTTCATGTCACCTCAGGTCTCATTTGGGCAGTGCAAGTGACCTTCGCTTCTCTGTGGTGGAAGGCCAAGATGGCCACTACAGCACAACCGTCATCAGGCGGGCACAAAAGGGAAGACTCTCAGCGCTTCGAGATGATCCAAACAAGGTGCAATAACCTTTGTATTTTGCCAAACCATTCCGATCCACACTGAAAGGCCCTCTGAGCACGGTGGCCAAAATCGAGTTACCGTGCCAATCTTCTGACACACATTTTGCTTTGCTCGGAAGTTACTGTATGCTGCTGGTCTGTGATGAGGAGCTTCATGCCGCGATCTTCACGCTTCAACTTCATTCTCTACTAACCTCTCTTTATCTGTCCCTCACCTGCTGACACGGACATGCTCTCTGATGTAAGTCTCACGTTCATTTTCATAACAACCCTGAAGTGTACCAGTTATTTATTTATTTATTTATTACATCATCCGCCCATATTCTAGTATGTATTTCCTCAATATGTGACCCCTCGTGTGTGTCTAGGTTTGCGGCATGTTCGAACAGGACTACCCTTCGCTGCGAGGGAGCGTCAGCCACCTCCTCGGCAGCGACATCGAGGCCGAGTCTGACCTAGACGATGACGTTAGCTCGGCCATGCTCTCCCCAAGCGGTCAATCGGACGCTCAAACTCTTGCTTTGATGCTGCAGGAGCAGCTTGATGCCATCAATGAAGAGATAAGGTGACGTGACTCCTCTGTTGTTACTTCTTAGCCTGTTTACGATCGCTACTGGAGCCCAGCCGGCTTTGGGGTCAGAGTCAGGGCACATCCTGAAATGGTCACCCGTGAATCACAGGGGCACATATAGAAAAACATTCACACTCTATTTCAAGACTTGAGAAGGGACGTAGCCAGAAACTACTCGGGCGAATCATTGTGATCAATTGTCACCATTTTGCATATTGTGATCAATGGCTCATTCATTCAAATCATATCTAAAAAGCACAATAACACAAAACTGTCTAAATTCTTCTCAATTCTAAATGTTGCTTTTTACTTCGGTTTGCTCCTTCGTGTATTTTGAGTGGGTGTGCAAGATGTCCGCATTTTGTTTCATATAGCCATGACTGTGCATGGTATGATAAACAATGACTTCTCACCTATGTTGTTTACAGTGGTTGCCATGGGGTGAAATATTTTTGATTGATGTCGCCTATCAGAATTGAATCCCCTGTACTTAAGAGAGATTCTTTTAGAGTTTACATTCATTACATTTCTTATTGAAATATGCAGCTAATTAAAAAAAATGTCACAGTGTAACAAGAGGTCAGATCAAGAAAACGACCATGTTTGAGCACACTCAGCTAACATTTTTTTGTTTGGTATGGACAGGATGATCCAGGTGGAGAGAGAGTCGGCTGACCTGCGCTCGGACGAGATTGAGTCCCGCATGAACAGCGGCAGCATGGATGGACTGAACGTGACGCTTCGACCGCGGGCGCTACCCACGTCGGCCACGGCCCAATCTTTGGCGTCATCCTCCTCGCCGCCTACCAGCGGCCACTCGACGCCAAAACACCACGCGCGTAACACCAGCCACCATCTCGGCATCATGACTCTGGTAAGAATCACACGGACAGCACAAGGTTCAGAAGCGATGGAGCCTTTTTTTTTTTGTAGTCATGCGTTTTCTTTACTTGGTAGCCAAGCGACTTGAGGAAACACCGGAGGAAAGTTGCAGTAAGTCCACCAGCAAAAGTCAACTTGTGCATTACTTCCTTGCTCCTTCTGCAAGGTCTCCCTCCCCACATCCCTAAATCTCCTCTTCATCCAATTCTTCCATTTCTACTTTCCCGTTGATGAGATTTGTGATTTTTTTCAGTCACCGGTGGAGGTGGACAAGGCGACGATCAAGTGTGAGACGTCACCTCCTTCCTCACCGCGCAGTTTACGTCTGGAAACCAATTTCGCCCAGTTCACGGGCAGTCTGGAAGACGGACGAGGGTACAAACACGCTCACACACAACAGGAAGGGATGAGAGTTGGCTTATACTTCAGGATCCTGTTTGTTTAGTTCCTCCTCTCAGAGGATTCTGAATCCCAACACTTCTTACAGTGAAAAACAAAGGCCTCGCTAATTATTGTCTCATTTGAATTTATTTCAGAAAGCAGAAGAAAGGTATTAAGTCATCTATTGGCCGGTTGTTTGGCAAGAAGGAGAAAGGAGGTCGAATGGAGCCGACCAGGGATTTTGCCAGGGATGGACAACCGCTACCAGCGTTAACAGGTGCAGGCCCACTCTGTGGACTATTGGTGCCACACCTTCGGCAAATTTTTGGACTAATCAATCAGGGGTCTGGTTTAAGATTATATTATAGTCGAGCAGGGGTGTCAAAGTCATTTGAGTTCAGTGGCCACATTCACCCCGATTTGAGCTCAAGTGGGCCGGACCACTATAATCGTGGCCTAATAAGCTATAAATAATGATGTTTCCAATATTTCCCCCTTTTTTTTAATAGTCCATTTGGAAAATAACAAATGAGTGTAAATGCAGCAAAAATAATGAGTCTATATACCCTTTGTGCCTTTTCTAAAACATGTTTAGAGCTAAAAAATTTAAACTGACAAACTCCCACATCCATCTGGAAATTTTTACAACCTCAAAACTGACACCAGACAAGCTCAAGTGAGAACTTTTCAGAAAGAGTGTGCACTTGTCGCCCTGCCTTGTAAATTTAGACATAAAAAATACATACAATACAATACAAGTTGTGGATGTCCATTAGGGTGGTCCATTTTGGAAAAGTTTGTCGGATTCGTCGGGCCGGGTCGGAAATCTTGTCGATACTATGACACAAGGATGTGTGCAAAATTTTATTCCGATCGGATAATTTTATCCCGTCCCGCAGAGCGACCAAAGTTTCCCCTATGGAAAGAATGTTACCGGGCTGAATGGTAGTACGGTTTCTCCCGTACAGTAAGGATTTTGTTTTGCTCAGTTCGCACTTGCAATAATTCAAAGACGGAAGACAGGAACGCATGTATTGCAAAAAAGGCAACCGTGGTTATCCTTCAACACTGGTGAGATTGTTGGTCCATGTTAACTGGTCCATCTGTCTATCTGTCCATCTGTCTATAATGTCCATCAACACTAGTGACACTGTTAGACCGCAAAAAAAAACGAAATCCGCCGTGCGTGCCATCCCATGCCTACTTCGCGCACGGGTGCAACGCCCGGTGTCGCTCCACGACCTGCAGAAGGTGCTGTCGCTGTTCCTCGTCGCGCGTAATGGCGCCGCAGAACGCGCTGATGAGGGCGACGCCCCTCTCCGCAAAGTC
>NW_017805625.1:3046588-3055719 GCF_001891065.2 Hippocampus comes | reverse complement strand
TTTTTTTTTTTGCCATGAAAATGTGGACCACCCTAATGTCCATCCATCCATCCATGGATGGATGGTGTTCACATACAGATCTGTATTCTTTACAGCGCAAGGGTACCACACTAGGCTTCATTTGCTCCTCAAACTTGTCATCTTACAGCCTTCACGAGTGCAACAATATCAGGTGTCAAATCTTGGCGAACAGCCAATTTCACAATGTCAAGTAATAGTCAGTTTGCCCTCCGGTGGACAAAATGAGCAACAACAATTATTAATTGTAAAACATGGTTCCTGTCACTGCAGAACGATTTGGATCCCATGATGTGCCTGTTGTGTTGACACTCCCGTAGTAGAGTATTTTTTTTGAGTATTTACAAAGAGTGAATGTGGAACAGGCCCTCTCATCCAACATCACTGACCCAAAATATTCCTCTCGGCCAATGGACAGAAATCCCAACAGACAAACTCCAACATCTTGCAAAACATCTTCCCATGTCGATTTTTGTCCTATTTTACTTTGCCAACGGAATGTCCCAATAATTCTCTCAATGAAACAGACCTTCGACTCAACTAAGTCACATTGTTGCACGCTGATGCAAGCTATAAAGACTGTAAATTTATTTCAGACTTTGACATGGCTATTGGAGACACGATGACTCTGGGCAAACTGGGCACCCAAGCGGAGAGAGATCGCCGGATGAAGAAAAAGTACATTCATCTCCTGACATTGTGGGAATTCTTTTTCAACTTGTATTTGTTGTTTGGTAATCCTGTGTTTTCCTTTGCCTTAAATTCCATCGTTAGACACGAACTACTGGAAGACGCCAGGAAAAGAGGCTTAGCATTTGCACAGTGGGACGGCCCAACTGTTGTCTCCTGGCTGGAGGTTCTGATTTCACTTCTTGTGTACTAAGGAGACATTTGTCCTACACCTCATATTTTTGTTTGTTTATTTTGCCATTACGCAGCCTTACTACATCACAGTTTGACCTGTCGATCCCTTCTCCAGCTGTGGGTGGGCATGCCGGCTTGGTACGTGGCAGCGTGCCGCGCTAACGTGAAGAGCGGCGCCATCATGTCGGCCCTGTCTGACACAGAGATCCAGAGGGAGATTGGCATCAGCAACCCACTGCATCGACTTAAACTGCGCTTGGCCATCCAGGAGATGGTTTCCCTTACCAGCCCTTCTGCACCTCTCACCTCCAGAACGGTAAATACACACCTATGCCAATTGGGCATACTCGTCATTAAGGACAGGAAATGTGCATACCAACCACGTTAAACTTGTATTTTCTTTAGATTATGTACACAGAAAACCTCTCTTTGACTCACCATCCCCCTTTGCACCGTTTGGTGATAAATTGATAACTTCTCACTTTTTGGGTTTCCAGTCTATACCTTTGCCAGCATTTTTTCTGCTAACATGAATCGCATGGAGGAGACAACACAATGTAAAGCCATTTGTGTATTTATTCAGTATCCTCGATATCAGCTCGAGGTCCATGTGCAAGGATGCTCTTTGTCCTCGGGAGTAAGACAATTTAGCACAAAAAACATTTTTTTTCCACAACATTAAGACTCAGTGTTAATGTTCAAATGGTGCAAAATTTTACAGTGGCTTGCAAGACTGTATTATTTTCATAAACACTTAGACCCGCTATGCTACTGTATTAAATGTTGGTTATTGTGGCGGTACTTGTAGCCCAGAAACGTTGTTTTAAGTGGCACTTGGTGTAACATGTTTGAGAACAACTGTACTTGTACCCGTACATGGACTTTAACCGGGATATGGAAGATCAACGCTCACATGGCTTTCCATACAACACACACGTCATCGCACAACTCTAGCCTGAAATACACTCCCTCCCTTGGCATCGCTCAACACAATAAATGTTTGTCTGTGTGGTTGTGTGTTTGTATCCGTGTGCATGTGGACGGGGTGGGGGTCGTCATGTGTGAAAATACACACTGGGTGTGTGTTTGTGTGTGTGTGTGTGTGTGTGTGTGTGTGTGTGTATACGTCCTCTGAGCAGTCCTCCGGAAATGTGTGGGTGACTCATGAAGAGATGGAGAACCTGGCTTCATCCACAAAAGCGGTCAGTACCATCTGGGTGCTCCCCCTGTCTCTACCCCACTCCCAACAAACACTCTCACCCCCCCCCCGTCCCGCAGCCTCTGCCACGACACGCATACAGTATGTCTACTAAAAACACACGCACTATAGACACTAACGCCTCACTATGCTTGTGTTGGTACTTGTGTGCGTGTGGTTGTGGCGTGTAACCTGTGCTTCATGTGATATGTGCGCTGGGGTCTGTGTTTGTGGCAAATCACGCAGATGTGTTCTTGAAGGTAGCTCCGAGTGGAAAGAAAAAAAAAAAAAGAAGCATTTTGTACAAAATGTGCTTGTTTAATCAGCGTGTTCTTTTAACTTGTTTATTGTTCCTGTCATGCTGCCACTCAGGCGAATGAGGAGGGCAGCTGGGCGCAGGTGAGGTTGCTGCGCTGACAAATTGTGTCCAATCACACAGTATCACATAAATCCACAACCCCCCTCCCCCACACCCCACACATGAAAGCAATTTGGCACCCTTAGCTCATTCAGTGAGTGATCGTTGCTGGTGCAATTTGTAACTTCTTTCGAAATACAGCCGCATCTCTAATGTCGAACGAAATTATGTTCCAGGAGGTTGCAAGTTTCATGAAAACTGTTTCAGGGTCAAACTGGAAACTCTCGCCGGCGTATGAAAATGTTTGAGACTGTAACTAATAAAACAAAGAAAGAGCACACATTGTGATCTAACGTAGAACTCCACATTTTGAGGTGATTTCCCCACCGCACGGGTTGTGATTTATTAATCACACTTTCACATATTGAAGTCTTGGATTGGAGAAAATCAATAACGCTCCTCTCTTTGCAGACGCTGGCATATGGGGACATGAATCACGAGTGGATAGGGAACGAGTGGTTGCCAAGCCTTGGCCTGCCTCAGTACCGCTCTTATTTCATGGAGTGTCTGGTGGATGCACGCATGCTGGACCATCTGACCAAAAAAGACCTGAGGAGCCACCTCAAGATGGTGGACAGCTTTCACAGGTCTGCAGCATGGGCATGTAGCTTTATAACAGTTGCACATGAGAAGGAGGTGGGGGGAACTCCAGTCACATGACTCGATTCCAGTCAGACTTAAATTTAGGATATGGCTACATTTGATAAAAGTATAGATAATGAGTGGCACATTAGCGAATATATATATAATGTATTCTTTGCCTGCGAAAAATGTTTTGACTTGATTTATGACTGTCTTAACCCAAGTAACGACTCGACTCGACTTTTGAGACTTAAAATAATTGCCGAAGTCATGTTTTCACTTTTTTTTTCAGAAAGCACAACAAATAGAAACAAATAATAAATATCTGATATTTATGACGGATTTCACTACAAGGGTAGAATGGCGCGATCTGTTCAATTGGAGATCGAGACAATTTTAGCAGAGGTGCCCAGCATCAAGAGGAGACGATTTAGGCAAGATTAAGGGGGGCACAAAAAGCATAAATCCTGTCAAAACGTGACATAGGCCATTTAATGACAGTGAGGACACAGTATGTGGTTGAACCCCCTCTCCTTCCCTCACCCTTTCGTTATGAAAGTGATTATTTGCTTATGTGTTTACAAGGGCGAGTCTGCAGTATGGGATCATGTGCTTGAAGAGACTCAATTATGACAGGAAAGAATTGGAGCGCCGGAGAGAGGACAGCCAACATGACATGAAAGGTAAAATTTGCATCGACGACAACCATAAAGCAAGCATGTTCACGTTTTCACACGTTGACAACCTCGAATACAGCCGCCTCGTGGCAGATAGTGGCCAAAGCCTGGCGACAGCTGCACTTTTCATCTGTCACGAAGTCATGCCAAAGAAGGCCAAAAATCTCCACACGCGCACACGCGTGCAGTTGCGATGCCAGAACATACATTATTTTCCTGCAGACGACCGTTAAGTCTTCTCCTTCGAATGTGATGAGGGGAAAAAAAAAATGGGGCTACTTGCACACATACACAAAGCGATGCTAACGCAACATACAACAATTACCATTGACCATTATTTTGGAATAAACACACACATACACTGTATATGATGCATCGCAGTATCAATGTAACTGAAGGAAGCACTCGTAATTTTAATCCAAATAGAACAAGGCGCAGGTGAACCGAGCTTTGGTGTAAAATGTGAATGTATCCAAAATAGACTGTCGGGTTAAAAGCCTGTTGTGACCAAGAGATACAAAACACGCGCAGTCACGTAGCCTGCCCTCTCACCCTTTTGACCCTAAGCTGTGGACATGAACTTGATTCAGCTGTTGCTCAAATCAGACCCCTAGCCTGTTTAGACACGCACACGCACGCCGCCTGTTCCAGCGTGGAAAGTTTACCGACAGCTGGCCTGCAAACCAACAAAGGGAGTGTGCCAGGCACTTGACACTGCGTGGACACGCACATTATCTCTTTATCTCGCTCGCATTCTCTCCCTGTCTCCTGCTAAGCTCTCTCCCTCTTTATGGTGGCGCCCAGCGCGTTGCAAATTAAAAACCTCCGTGTGGTCCTTGTTCCGGTACATAAGTACGATGGATTCACTCTTGTCCACTTTAGATGTGTTGGTGTGGACCAATGAGCAAGTGATCCACTGGGTCCAGTCCATTGGTTTGAGGGAGTACAGCGGCAACCTGTTGGAAAGCGGCGTTCACGGGGCGCTCCTCTCCCTGGACGAGACCTTCGACTATAGCAGCCTGGCCCTCATCCTGCAGATTCCCATGCAGAACACGCAGGTGCTGACCGACAACATCTCATTTCATAAATCAGTACACGGAGAAGGAAAATAGTCATTAGTTGATGTCGTTCTTGCGGATCATGTAAGAGCACAATTTGCACTGACTCATCGTGATAATGAGTTGAGTCCCATATTTTCCGCCTCTTTGTTGAATTCAACAAGGCTGGATGAGGCAGCAGTATGTTCGAAACCAGTTTTTCCTTCTGCCGGCTTCATTCTGCCAGCATTTCCTTCTGCTCCAGTTGCTCTCTGATCCCCAGCGAATTCACCTTAAACGATTCCCCAATCACACGCTGGAGAACAAATGACTCACAGGAGCGGCGTCGAAAAGAAGTTATTTTTGGATACGCTGTCATTTCGGGAGAATTTTAGTGGCTTTAATTCACAGAAAAATAAGCACCGAGACACTTACAGTCGCCATGATACCTGTGTGGAAATTTTCAAATGCCCTATCCATGCATCCATTTTTTTTTTTTTTTTTAAAGAGCCGTAGCCTACCCCATCTGACTTTGGGTAAGAGGCAGGATGCACCAAGGCCTGTACTATCAAATCTTTTTAGAATTGATTTTCCAATTGATAATTCCATCAAATAATCGGAGGAGCTTTATGAAGACTGCAAATGTTTGTTTAAATAGTGTAGCTCAGGAAAGAGCAACTGGCTGCCACACTCTGAGTGATTAATTTTCCCCGCGCCCCGAAGGAAATCCTATAAAAAAAATTTTTTTCAAAAAACGGGAAAAGTTCAAAATATGAAAAAGTATATTTAAAAAAAAAAAGAACAAAAGTCCGTAAATATGTTAATCCGCGGGTGCCGAACTGCGACGATGCGATGGTCGACTGTCGTTTTAAGTTGTAATATCACCAATTACCACTAGAATGCAGACATAGCTTAGTTGCGCTTACATTGGGTTATTGTTCGCCAGCCAATTGCTGGACATATACAGTGTAACCGTACAGCCATGCACATGACATCACTTTGATCTTCGATGCACCTAAGATGCATTTTTTTGAAAAGTGGGAGGAAGCCCATGCAAGCTGGGGGTTTTTTGGGGGTTTTTTTGCCTTGGTTGTGACAGTTGACAATATCTATTGTGTTGTTTTTCAGGCCCGCCAGGTGCTGGACAGGGAGTTCAACAACCTGTTAGCCTTGGGGACCGACCGACGACTCGAGGAGGTCACGCAGCATGTCATGTTGCTGATTCGATTCAAATGTTGTTTACGATTGTCGAGCCTCATCTTCTCCCTACCCCGCAGAGCGGAGACGACAAGTCTTTTCGCCGCTCTCCGTCGTGGCGGAAGAGATTTCGTGCCCGAGAGGGAGGGGCGGGGCTGGGGATGATGGCGGGCTCCATGGAAACGCTGCCCGCTGGCTTCCGCATGCCCTCTATGTCCATGCCGCCCTCCATGAACCTCATGCCCAAGAAGCAGCTGCAGCCTGAAGGTGCGGACTGACCACATGACCCAAACTTTTGGACACGAGTGTGCATGTTGTCTCTGCTAACTGCATGCTGTGTTCTCTCTTGATAACCCCTTTGTGCCAAGCTCCGCCCCCGGCGTCCCCGAGGCTTGACCCCTCGACAGTGCGGACCTACTCATGCTAACTCACTTTGCTTACTAACTGGAGCTCTGATGCTAACAGGTAAGCTTTAAAAAAATAACTATATAAAGTAGTATAAACTGCAAAACCTATCCTACGCGCGTCCCATTATTGATTTGATATTTCGCATGCCATGTATTATTAAGTTAATAACTATGAACCGAAAATAGTATAACATATAAATGATTTAATACTAAAATGACAACTTATGTGAGGGGTAGATGAATTTAATAAAAATCATGAGCATTTGCATGATTACACTAATTAAATTACAGCACACTTACATTATTTACTATTAGAAACTGTGTTTGGGTGAATATGTTCTTTGGTTTGAAAACGTAAACAATAAAAATAAGTACTGTATATATTCAAATCTGGAATGTAATGACAATGAACAATTCAGAAGAAGTCATGACAGAAACTGCACGTAAGATGCTCATTTCCTTATTCTCATTGAAGTCAGCCACGGAAAGGCTCATCATTTTGTGATATTTAAAGAGGTTGAAGTGGACCTAAGTAGAGAATTGCACACATATAGTTTTGACATCATTCGCAATGTATTTCCAAGGATTTTTGAATGGATAAATAGTCTCCGGTCCCTGCCGTGACTCCCACCAAGACAGAGAGGGAGGGGAGGGCGGCGTGGCCATATTGCTCATTTCCAGTAAGCGGTTTTAAAGTCGTCAATATTTTATCGATTTTTCCAACATAAATGAATATAATTGCAATATCATATATCATATCCCGGATTTTAAAAAAAACACACAAATTGAGCTTCATCGTGAAAACTGACCATCCCAGCCCAAAATGTCCCTTTAAACGCGGGGAGAGCCCGAAGCTGAGATTTGAACCGAGAACCTCAGGACTGTGAGGCATGCTAACCACGAGTCCACGGTCCTGCCACAGAGAATGAAGTATTTCTAAGATGCATTTATTGCCCGAGTCTAACTTCCTTTACCAATCTTCTGTCTCCCAGTGCATTGTCATTACCTGTATGGACACATGCTTGCGGCCTTTTGAGAGTGAAATGCCAAATTTGAAGAGAGTGCTACCAGGGTGCCAGTGAGGTCGGGGCTTCTCTCTTCTGATAGACAGCCCCACCTCGCACCTATCACCTCTCCTTCGGACACGTGCAATACCGAGGCCAGGTGTGACCCTTGAACTCTTGACAGCGGCCGCGGGGCCGCTCTCGCTGCTGTAAAGGACACTCGCCTCTGGTCTCTCCCAGTTGAACCCAGTGCTCCCAGTAGCCTTGTCATCGTGGTTTTTGTGCTCCCCGAATCTCAGCCGTGGGTCGTCGTCCTCCCCTTCCTGAAGTCTCAACATGGCCGACTCACCACTACACATTACCCTTTTATCGGTTATGCAAGGTATTACTCAATGATCGTATCTGTACTGTATATAAAATGGATGACTACGTTTTTTATAAAGTATACAAATCTATATATTGGAATTATATATGGAAAAGTGATATAATGGCTGTATGAAACCTATCGCCCTGTATTCAATAGTGACTGTTCTCTCACTTTTTCTTTGTCTTAGTGTCAGACCTTGCGTGTCTTTTGCTGTATGATGTAAGTGTGTGAATTATCAGTGGGAGGAGCTTACTCGGAAGAGTCTCGACAATTTCTCCTCACAGGTTCATGGGTCCAATTTCAGACTCCCCTTGCTCCGCTCGTCTTTTGACACCACGCCCCCTTCCCTGTATGACACTGTGTAGCCGAAAGTAGAGAGGATGCTGTTGTATGTAAGAAAGTGTGCGTGTGTGTGTGTGTGTGTGTGTGTGTGTGTGTGTGCGTGTGTGTGTGTGTGTGCGTGTGCGTGTGCGTGTACGCGAGGGTTACCGATTCGATCATCTGATCCGTGCTATGTGGCTGTTCGGTGTAAAAACTGTAGCTCCTTTCTGCTGCTGCTCTGCATCATTTCCGTGATATCACGTGATGATGTCAAAGTGCTCGAACTGATTGCCGACTCCCGTCCAATCACTTCCTGTTTAGTTGCCATGGAGACGTGCGAGTGAGGAGTCAGTACAGTACTTTCCGCTGGCCTCATTCAGTGAAAACACAACATATGAACCAAGTGAAGTGATGGATGGGTGTACAATATTTTCTTTATTTTCCTTTTTTTTTTTTCTTAGGGTTTTCCGAGGTGTCTAAAAGATGTAATGTGCTATGTGGCAGCTATGAGTACTGTGTCTTTATTCCAGGTGTGAAACAATGCTGACATATCAAGATTTTATTATTTGGCAATTTGGAAAAAAAAGTACTGTATCTATAAAGTATGACAATATATAGACATGAGTAAAGCTGTTTTTTAAAGACTTGAGTGTTGTGTTTCTTTTGTGTTTCTTTTGATCTTAAACCCTCCAAACATGAGCCCCTCCCATCCGGGAATACAATCCAAATTATTCTGAAAAATATGTTTGTAATGTTGCGCGATATTTAAAGGTTGAGTTGTCATCACCCATCAACTGATCCATAAGTATGCTGCTTTTTATAAGCTTTTTTGTTTTTGTGATCTTGCCACACCACAACGTACCAGGCATAACCAAGACAAATAAATTGCAACGATGACCATAGAACCATCCATCTGTTTTCAACACCGCTTATCCTGCACAGGGTGGAGGGGGGGTGTTAAGAGTCTATCCCAGCTGACCATACATGGCAATGGCGAGTGATGAAAAAAGCGGAAGGGGCGTGGCCTGGACGGGGGCGTGG